>NW_009222526.1:141779-167023 GCF_000690835.1 Fulmarus glacialis
CTTTCCAAGGAAAACACATTCTCTGTGTACTGCAGTCTTCAACAATGGGATTAAGTATTACTGGCAGACAATACCACTTAAAACGTTAGCTGCATCAACCTCTATGATGAATGAGAGAGCTATTAGTCTGCAGTGCCTCTTTTAACAGGAGGACAAAAAAAAAAAAAAGCCCTTATGCTCCTCAATAGGGGAAAAAAATACCTAGAAGGCAATATACCTCATCTAGATAGAAAATGTACATGAAAAATGGTTACAACAAGATTATTTACATTCTTTAGTCATTAGGGATAAAGAGGATGCTTACTGACCCATCTTTCTAAACAACAAATTGAAAATCCTCTGTGATAAAATCGCTCTGCATTGTGATTTCCAGTTCTGTCAGATACTCCAGAAAAATGGCGTTCACTTAGCATATCTATCTACTCAGTGACTGATTTGTGGTCTTTGCAATTTAGATACTCAGCCTCTCTTTCAACTCCACACGTCTATTACATTTGCTACAAATTGTATTAAGTGAGCATGTGCTCAGGGAGAGCGGAACTGCAGCCTGGAGAGCCGGGTAGTCTAGGGAGATTGTGTTTCTCTACCCAAATGTTTCAAACGAAGGCTGGCTGAGTGGAACTTGGAACTACTCAGCCTGGGATTTGCTGCTGTTGAGTTTCGCTGCTGCTGCTGCAAGAGGCTCTGAAGTCAAGCTGGCCTCATTTACTCAATGTTACGGGGGTGCAGGAGAGGTGGAGAGGTTATGCCATTGACTCAGGCTGTGAATTGTAAAGTACATACACGTCTTAGGTTCACAGAGTGCTATTCTGCCATAGCACTTCAGGAAAGGAGACCAAATTTTTTGGAGAGCCTGTTACAATAGAAATAACATAAAATGCCTCTATTTTGATACAGAAGAATGAGAGCAGGGAGGATTTGGGTACTTGCACAGAGACAAGTTACAAACTTCACTGAGCACAAGACCGAGCCTATCTTACACTGTTTACCTTGAATGCCACAGAAAACACATCCTCTGCAATATGCCATATTCTGCTAGGGCCTCTGCCCAAAAATTCCTGCCCCTCGTTTTCCCTTTTACAGCACAAACATGCTGCTTGTTTCTCAGAGTAAACACCTTAGAAAGACAAAGCCATTAATCAAATCTGTACATCTAGGAACATCTGTACATCTAGTTCTTCTGACCGATGCTTATGTTATTATGTCATCCTATCCAGCAACAACCTAATTGTAGATAATGTGAAGCAGATCAACTTCTGTAATCTTCTCTAAGGAAGAAAAAAAAAAAAAAAGAAAAAGAAGAGGTTACTACACTCTGAATTTATCCTGAAGAATTTAGGAAGCTGTAACACAGAAGAATAAAATCAGCCTATATGCTGCCAATATTTATACAGACTCAGAGGTCACTTAGGATATGTGATGGTTAAAGCACATGTGCTACCAGATATCAGCTGACCAACCTATGGGAATGAATCCTTGAAAAATATCACTGCAAAGGAGGGGGGAAGAAGAGGGTCATTAGTGCAAGATGCTTGAAGCATCAAGATGCAATGAGCAGGACAGAGCTGCTGATGAGAACACTCAGGGGATGCAGTATGAAGATCTCTGGACTGAGTGAAGTGTCGTGGTCAGGGAAGGATAATAAAAAGACTGGAACATACACCATCTGGTATAACAGAAGGGAGGATGGGAAACATCAACAGGGAGTTATATTTGCTAGGGAAAGCCAGACGGTGAAAGCATTGATTAAGATTATTTTGTTGATTAGGTGGTACTCTTTGATTTATGTGCTGGTGAAGGAAGAACATTTACAATGCAAAGGCTGTGCCACCCAGGCAGCTGAAGTGGGATCGGACCTGGGGGGCTTTAGCGGTTCCCGCGTGGAGCTGAAAGGAAGGGTCACGCGGAAGCAGGGCTTACTTGTGGATTCGGGAGGTTGTGCATTCCAGTGTGAAGAGAAGGAGGCGTGAGGATTTGCGACAGTGATGTGATTCACCTCTTCCTAAAGTAGGGAAGTGGCATGTAGGGGGAGACCAAGGCACTGGGAGAGAGAGCTGCAACAAGAGAAATCATTTGGAAAATAACTGGTTGAGCAAAATATGTATATATTTATATCTCCATAGATATATTTATACATATATATGTATATACATAGATATATTCATATCCATCCAAGGACAAATGAACAAACGATGTAAAGCTGTTGAGCTACATTGACACCAAATGACACAACTTTCCTTTGCCCAGAGACCTGGGCTGTTCCTGGGACAGAAAGAGTTAGAAATGGAAGCGGGGATACAGATCAATGACTCAGATTACAGTCACTCCCAGCTTCAGAAGTCCTCAATGACAAAGCACAGCAGGGGCAGTGCAAAGGGTATGCAATAATACAGCTAATCGGATAAATTTAGTACCCACCTCACTGAAAGGTGGCACCCTGTGTGGATAGGAAGCCAAGAAATAAGCCAAGGATTTAAGGGAGAGGGCTTGCACAGCACAGTATTATTGGTATCAATCGATCAGTGGGTAAGATGGGAACAATGTGACATCAGCAGCAATGCACAGCCAGTGAATCAGCAGAGGGAAAAGGGCAGTAGGTGAGCAGTGCCAGAGAAAAACATTTGGGTTGCCTGGAATAAGTCACTGAGAGTGTTTTTGTAACATTGACTCGAGAGGGATGAGCAGTACAGCAGGATTTGCAAAACCCCAGTGGCACAGCACTGCTCATTTTCCTCACTCTGAAACTGCAGAAGAAAAACCTGGAACGTCTGAATGCCAGCAAACCCTGGAGAAAACGCAAACAAGCATTTACTTGCTGTTCAAGTAAAAAGAAACAAAACAAAACACAACACTTTTCATGCTATGCTCAGAGGCTTCCCCCCCCCTCAAGACATAGGACATGTTTTATACTACACCAGAAACACCATTTAAGGAAAATCCTGTTTTCCTGCAGGTGAAGTGTCACAACGTGAAAAATGGCAAATTCCCGCAGATTTATCTACCAATAAACACACACACACATTCCTTCACAGCTCGCAAATCTCATCAGCAAATGTTGACCAACCTCCAGTTACTCTAGATAAGCTGCATACAGGTTAAGTCAGACACAGGTAGGTTAAGCAGAGTGCAAGAGGGAGGCAGATGCACCAATACAGCAGCGTGGACAGGTATAAATTCACTTCCCATTCCCTTTGAACTATCTGAATGGGAACAGCCCTAAATATTACAAGTATTACATTTCACTATTCAATAAAGTTGTGCTGAATAGAATTATCACCTTGAAATTACCGGGTAAAACTCCCTATACAAAAACAGATTAAAGACAAATTAGACTGTGGGCCAGGTCACTATGATTGTTAATTAGTGATAATGGAAATACAATTAGCATAATGAGTTCCAATTACTGTATATGGAGAAATATGAGCACACTGCTTTCATAAATCTTGGTTCCAGGAAAAATAAAATGCATCTGGTTTAACAAAGCATGCCCTTCTCCTTTGCAAAAAGCTTGCTGGTAAATATCTTTTTATGAAGCTAAACCTCTTTTTTGATGGGTTGTGATTTGGAAAAAAAAAGAAAATGACAGAATGGATTTACCCTGTCTGATAGCTGAACAGTTTTGTATTAGCTTGGCTTCTGTTTTAAGCTTCCTAGAAAATCTTACCATCTGTTTCTTCAATCCTGGGTTAAACAACAAAAGACAAAAATCATAGACCATTACATCAAATGCACTTATTGTCTTTGAAATATCTAGGATTTTCCCCCCTTCCCTTTTTCTCCTTCCGATAAGCTGTAAAATTGGAAAGCCAATTATATTCAGATATTTACACAATTCGGAATGGCTTTTCAAAACCTCGTGCAAAAACAAGTTGATGAAAGACAACAGCTTTACAAATAGCAACAGCAGCATGTCCAATGGTTACTTCATGAAGAATTCTTTTATTTATTTCCACAGCAGTTTGACACCTTTGCTAGAGTAGGCACAGTCAGGCTGCATTTAGCATATCACTCATTGGTAAGTTAAAAAAGTGGGGATTAAAATGATGAACGTACAGATGCTGTGGATTGGAGCGCTAATGGAAATAAAGTCTTAGTAAAGCCCTACAGATCTGCAAGCTTGACTCCATGCCTCTATTCAAACAAGCTGGTGTTAACTATACTGTTAGATAGCCAATTATGAAGCTACTCACTGTTTCCACGTGTTAAAGTGGATTCTGGGGTAATACGGGCAAGGATTCAAGAAGAGGAAAAATTCCAGCCACACGCGAGGACTAGATGTTAGTGACATTAGGTCCTCTCCCTTTGAACAGATCCTCCAGCCTTCTTATTAGAGGGGAAGCAGGCAAAAAGCTGTGTAAGACCCAAAAGCCATGGATAGGTAAAGCGGATGGGATTTGAATTGCCCAGCTAGTCACTCTGAACCTCTAAGATATAGGGGAGCATTCATTCAGGAAAACTATAAAAACACGATAATGGGAATGGAGAGTGGAAGGAAAAAGGGGACTGCTTAACAACAACAGGTCTCCTTTACACCTGCTAAGCTGCAGACAGAGCAGACTGCTAACATTTCCATTATGTCAACAACGTGATAATTAGGTAGGTGTAGATGAACTCTCTTATTTCACAACAGCCCCGATACTTTGCAGCTATAGGGCAGAACGAACTCAAAACATATCCATATTGACAGTCTTACGTGAAAGCACCCCAGTATCATGTAACTTCAGCATAGTCTCGATCCCTTAAAGGTTAATGAAACATGTATTTTGGCACAGCACACAAGGAAGAAGAGAGAGTAGGTAAGGACCTGCCCTGGACGCTTACTGAGACTGCCTCAGCTCTGCAGAGCATGAAGACTTGTCCTGGTGATGAGATCGCTACCTGACGAGAACCTATTTGCTTCACAGATTGAGTAGGCTCTCTACAGGTAGCTCTAAGCAAGATTCAACTTTTCCCATTTTAGCCCTCTAAAAATAAACCCCAAACACTTCAGAATGCCATACAGCCTGGCCCTGAACTTCCCAAGGATACCGATGGCTCACATGAATGTCGTCACCATAGCATTTCTGTGCTTTCAGGTTGCTATTTTAAAGACCTAGGAAAGTACACGGAGCAAGTGAGTTAAAAGAACAGGCTGACAGCTAAGGGAAGTGGCCTGTGGAAGAAATAATGAGCGAACACGTCACTGAAGATTGTATCTTGACGCATATGCACAAGGCGGCTGGATTCAGTGTGTACAGGCAATCATGATTCTCACATTACCTCACTGTGCAACCTTAGCAAGGGCCTTTAAGGGTTGTTGCGTGCTTGGTTATATTCATCTGTGAAATGAAGATATCTCAAACAAGATCATTCTGATAGGCACAGTATCTAAGCACAATAAGAGGCATTCTCAGTGATAACAAAGCTTACAAGATAAGTGGATGAGTCAGACCAAGGGAGAAAGAGAGAGGGAGACAGAGGCACCAAGACAAAAAAATACCTTTCCTCTGAGCACACACAGGTCCGGGTACATTACCTGACCATGAACTTTGCCCACTGACATGCAACACAACTAAGGCAATAAAAGAAGCTTTATTGGGAGTATCTAAATGCAATCTTGCTGATTAGAGAAGACGCTATTCTGCATCTTTTCCTGACAGTGGCAACCCTTTGGTGGAAGGGAAAGGTTCAGAGAGACAACTGACCCTGTGCCAGTTGGAGCTGTCAGGTGGACACCAGCAGAGCCCACTCACGCCCATGTAAACCCAATGCATCTCCATGTTATTTTGAATTTACAGCATCATCCCTCAGAGCGCAGGCAAGTATTTCCACAAATGAATTATCTCAATCAGAAAACCAGTCCTGTGGCAAGGGATACATATGGCCATCACTCCCAAGAACAGCTGTCAAGCACTAGCCCTGCCCACTTCCCACTGTGTAACGTCCGTGGTTGCTCAGTCAAGCGAATGACCTTATAAGCCCAGACAGGTCCAATCTGAACTGAAAATTATCAGCAAAAACTTGTTTTCCTTAAGACTTTGCAGTCTAACAGGGAGAAATAATACACTTGGACGGCAAGTGAGTCTAAACAGCTTTTGTTACAGTTCTTCTGAGTATAAAATCTCTCTACACGGAAATAAAAAAGCTCGTTGGAAAGATGAGTGCTAGACCCCCACCCTCTCTACCCAAAGCATGCTGTTCAATTTAGCATGTGCTTCACTGAATAAATAACACTCCCAGCCATGATGCTCTCCCTCCAATATGCTTAAGTATTGATAGATTGCATTGCTCTATACTAAGTCTGTCTGGAACTTGTGACATTTGCCCAGTGATTTGGTAAATGAACTTGGAAGATTTGACCCATGCAGCCGAGATTACGCCTTATTTAGACTGAATGGACAAGATCCTTTGTTGTACCCAAAAAACCTGACAGATACAGCTAACCTTTTCAGCCAGCTCCTCCGGGTATTTAGCTATGAGGAAAGCGACACTCCATGACGATTAGTGAATCTCAAATCTCTTCCGCATACACACGTATAACTATGTACTCTGCAGGAATCTGTGACACAGGCAAGTTGGCAACTGAAGGACCTTCTCCCAGACTGCTTTCTGATTTATGTAGACCTGCCACAGAGTGACTGATACAAGTGAAATAAATCTGTTTAGGACTTAAAAGACATGAAACTCTACAGACATTCAAAGTAAGTCAGATTCAGCTATTTCATGTTTTATCTTTTCCTGCGCTGTATCTCTAAAATGAGATTAGCTAACATGGTCAGGGGGGCAGTGGGAGGGATAACTGGGCACAGGATTTGGACACAGTCTCCTAGGAGGGGTCTCCTACTCCTCACATCCGATTCTCTGCTCCAGCAATACATTTTTCACTATGCTTTGATCTTGGCTGACATTTTTAACTTAGTAACATTCTCCAAGACAATCTCAAGGCTGTAAAATTACATTACTCAATGCAAGAAATACCTCTTAGCACCTGCCCTGCTTTGGGCTTTTGAGATAACATTTCTGTATCTCAACAGGGCAATCGTGATGTTATTTCTCAAGCTTAAATGGAAGCCAAGATATAGATGACCTGCCCCATCCTACCAACTGCCTGAATGCACAGAGTTTGCTGGAAAAATATTTAAAATATACTCACTAAACATCTGAGGGATCTCCTACGCTGATAGGGGGTGCCCAGTCAGTATCAGTGAGACAGCTGCAGAAAAATTCTGGATCAAGTCTTCAGGACTTTCACAATTTTCCAGTAACCCTAATTTTTTTCTCTCTCCCACAGATATACACGCATCATCCTCCCAAACCTATCATGACCCAAACAAAAAATCAGAAACAACCCATGTTCTCTGACTCAGAGTACTAAAAGACACCTTTTGCTTTCTTCCATTGAGAAGTTTGTCGTACCTAGTCTTTTCTAGTAAAGATTATAGTTAAGGGCTCCGAATTAGTAATCTCTCTTGCATGCTTAACTATTCCGCCAGAAAGTTAACATCTCCTTGATTTTTGAGCTGGCAGTACTGAACCCTCCCAGGCTATGCTGCGCCCAAGGGCTGGTGGAGGTAAAGAGGCAGCTAGAAGAGCAGCGTGACAGCAGGCTACAGCACTACAATTCTCAGCTAGTGAGTGTCAAGGTTTCTATCACATCATTAACTTGGGTATAGCGATCATCAGCAGTATCTTCCATTTGTAATAATCCATCTAGGCCATAAATGGTCCATAATGTGGTTGAATTAGCACCACATTCAGAAGCCTACTTCCCGGATTTAGTACATTATATCTCAACATTAATACTGCTTTCTGACTTAGTGGAGATTTTGTATTTAACAGATCTTGTTGGTACCAGGAATGATTAAAGTGCTATAGATATTAGTTACCATTCCCAGTAAATTGGCTGGTGTGTATTAAAGTATCACAGCTGAAGTCCAAGTGGACTTATACATCCTGTAGCTACACATGATGTCAAAGGAAAAGGTATTCTCATACTTTACTAGTTTAACTTACTTTGTTCTTGTTCCCCATGAATTAGAAATCCACTGAGTGGAAGAATATCTCCCAAAATGAAATAGGGAGTATGATTCGTTCATCTTCCTATTCTTTCAAGTGCTATTTCATGCAAAAACCTCAAAAACTCTTCACATAGGCTTGTTCAGCTTTTTTTTTTTTTCTGAGACCAGTATAACGCTATACTGCTGCAGCATCTATGTGTGTATCTCTGTGTACACTTATGAATGTGCATGTTCCCTCATGAATTATCTGCCAACAAAAAGGACAGCAAAGAAGATATTCTTGAGAGTTAGTGGCCTTGAATGTAGCCCCACAAAACTGCCCACAGGTATTATAAGGATGCTGGCACCAACAAATTCACAAACGCAAAGTAATCTCTTATGAAGTCTTAGCTACAAAATAAAGCTTCCCTTTCTCCTATCTCTCTGCCCTTTTTTTAAGCTTTGTTCTCCCTCTTCTTTCCTCAGAAGGAGACTAAAACAGAAGGAAAAATCAGCTGCAGCAGCAAGAGTAACAACATATCTACTTTCTACCCAGAGAAAGCTCCCCTTGGGGTGAGGCCAGCACTGCTTTCCATAGGGAAATGTAATTCTCTCCTCCAAGCGTCAGAATCTTACCCCGTAACTCCTAGGTTTGGCTGCAGCCTTTGTTCTTTTAATAATAGAACATATTTTTTACATCACAAGTATTGTTTATGTCTGTGGAACAGCCTCTTTATGTTTTGTTTTTCTGATGCTGTGGATGTACATCAAACATCATAATGAAAGAAGCCATCCATGAGGTGCAGTGCACCATAGATAGATTATGTAAATATTTTTAATGATCTACCAAGCAAACAACAAATTTAAGAGAAATATAATTATCTTTAAATCCTGCGCATTGTAAATGTTTGCTTTTAATCCTTTACGTAACCTTATTAAAAATTTCAAGATGGATACATCCTCCCACTGAAGCTGACAAACATCTGGTTTACAATAGAGTCATGTGATGAAATTCCATCCAGAATCACATTTGCTCTTCAGTATGTTTTCTCCCACTATCATTCATAACACCGAACTTCTGTGTTTTGTCTGGGATATAAGACAGTACAATGATATGTTTTTATTAGGAATAATGCAGAGTCCTCTCCCTTATAGAATTTAAATCTGTTATCTATGGGTAGGTATAGTCAAATATATTGATAGTCTCCCTTGTGGGTTCTGCTGACACTTGGGTTTAATTGTAGTGAACTTTGAATTCCTATCTTAAGGTCAGTTATTAACTATTGATGGATTCTCCTTTTCTCCATTTAATGCTAAAGTATTCATACTAACCAAGATAGATGGGAACGCTGAAGAAATTTTTCAAAGCCATCGCTGTGCAAGATACCCTTACACTCTTCCTATGTGACAAACGGAGCGCCCTTTTCTAAAGGTGGTGATCACTCATGTTCAGCTTAAAAAGGAAAACACAACACAACGCTGTGCTGTGCTGACCCCTCGCCACTTTATTTTCCTCCCGGTACTATCTTCCTCGAAACAAAAGGTCCTGTTAGGACCGTTATGCCGCTGTTAGGAGAAAAGAAAATAAAATTTCCTCAGGCACAACCTTGGATACCAACCTTGAAACCAAATGGGGTCAGAATGCAAAGGAGCAACCACGGCACCGCGCACCACCCAGCCGGGCTGACAAACAACTCTGCTCCTTTGGGCTCCCCAGAAGGAAAAAGAGTGCCCCTCAGAGATTTATAAACACATACATAATAAATGGGAGGCTGAAGTTTAAACTGTTATGAAGCATTCTCTACTCCGCTTCCGAAGTCCTCTGTGATTTAAAGAGCTGACATTTACTGTGTGCAGGCCTATTATTCAGAATGACTGTTTGTGTATAGACAATATTTTAAAATGGCTTGCTGTAGATGAAAAATTCTTATTAAGTCAGAAAAACAGTTTAAGTAGGTAACACTCTCCCAGTTTAGACTGCTATAAGTCTCGCTGACCCGCTGTAGGGAAGGCGCGGGGGCAGGCGAGCCTGTCGACGCTGTCTGCCACGTTAGCACGCGGGGGGATTGGGGGCCCAGCCCCGCGGGTGCTCGGCCAACACGCGCGTGGCACCAGCCGAGGCTGTGGTCACCGTCCTGTCTCCCATCGAGCAACGGACACGAGGGGTTCGGTGCCACTGTTACGCATTTAAACCTTCCTCTATCAGATAAGCTTTGACAAAGTGCTGGAGCTATGAAATGTTTGTCTCCCCTGAAGCCAGTGGCACAACTCACACTGATGTCCTCCATGGTCCTTAAAAGTGTTCGGGTAACCAACACTTGGCACTCGCCAGGCAAGCAAAGCCCTGAGACTCACCAGCCTGGACATACCCTGTTCTCTCACCTCGTTGGTAGGTTTCCCATGGCCAGCCTTCTCCAACCTGTTGCCTTATGCCACAAGTCCTGGTGTCAATCAAGCAACTTCTGAGGTATCCTCCCTGCGCTGAGCCTACTGCTGTGAGGACCAGAAATCTGCCAGGAACCACTAGATAACCCTCCAGCAAAACAAATGACTAACCAAAGCTAAAGCATATGCATAAGGGTTTGATTTTACATTGTAATAATTACAAAATACTCCTAGCAGACTTAATACCTTGTCTTTGTACAACGTACCGGTGGATCTCAATGTACCTTTCAAAGCACATTCACACAGTTGCGCTTCTCTTCAGTCAGCTCACCACTTGCACACCATCCAGACCTGAAAGTACAATCTTTTATTTTGTATATACATTTTGCAGGTATTTTTACAACAGAGAAATTCACACAGAACTGAGGAACAACAAAAACAGTGACATCTGACTGGACCACTACTGACAAGACTGGCTATATCTCTCCAGCATATAAATTATTTTACACAAAAGGCCCCATTGCACATTATTTTACTGTCATGATATTTGATAATAATGCCCAGTTCAGAGAGTATTTCATATGTAAAATACGTATCTGGCTAAATACAGCTGGGCTCAGATTTTTCAGGGTGGTATATAATGATCTGGTAGAGAAAATCATCCTTCTTGAAGTTTGTGCACTAAAATATACACTTTAATCTTAATGCTTTCCGTGAGATATAAGTGTAGATTTAAATAGGGGTTATAAACACCAAACTTTACATTCAGACTTCTATGATGAGATTTTTAGAGGCAGCAAGTACTGCCCTTGAAAGAAAAAGCTACCACACTTCTGAAAAATCAGTGCACGAGGGTACAAAATGGACAATGTGAACAGGGGCCCAAATTTTGGAAGTAGAAAAATCCAGTTTTGAACCAGCATTTGGCAGCAAGAGTGATACAAATATGCAGCGAGTACACCAAGGTACTTGCATGTTTTACAACTAGCAGCTCCACCACCTATATTGCTCAGTCATCACTCCCATCCCTTGGATGTTTTGGCCCAACCTATCCACCATTCCCTTGGCCAACTCCCTGGCAAGGACCAGGTATTTTCATAGATCAAGGACCATTCCCAATAGGCAGCCTCCATGCAACTATCTTAATTTTGAAGGCAAAAGTGGATAACAATATGCAAGTGGGCAGCTCCACGCCACAGAACGGTCCCTGACGTGTTTAATCTCCTAATATACAGATATACACATATATATATATTTTGCTGAAGAGGTTGGGACGCCTTGGACACAACAAGAAGACCTATGGGAAAAGCAACATTATAATAAATAGGCTTCTGGCAACCAGTTTAATCCTCTTTTTTCTTGAATTTCTTGTACTGCAGAACAAAAGTCCAAATGAAAACCCCAAGCTACCATTTTATAAAGCAACCACAGAAAAATGCTTAACAATTAAAACAGGAAAAAAATTACAGCCAAACTGTGACTCCTAATATACTTTTCTGTGAATGGGTTGAAATGACTAATCATCAGCAGCTGATCAAGAAGCAATTTAATCTTAGCTAAGGCCTGTGAAAAATCAGCAAAGACAAAAAGTAAAGAAAAGCAGACAAATGTTACAAGATTTATCCTTCTATCCAAGAATTTCAAATTAGAAATGGAAAAATATTTGCTTTCTCCCCTTTATAAATCACACACTTTGATATGCACTATTTTTAAATACTGTCTATGAAATATTAGTACTTCAAAACGGATTTAGTAGGTTTTAGCGGTTTCTACTGAATAGATAAATTATGAGAACTTTTGGCTTCTTTAGTTTTATTAAAAGCGTGGAATATAATACTATTTGTGCATCAAGAAACAGTGTATTACCCAAGTGTTGGCAGCCATTCCTATAAAACACATAGCTCTTAATCATCTGGTTCAGGCATTTTTCCTATTTGCAAAGTCTGCATCTTACTTTTTTTTTTTACCCCAGTCAAGCCAGTTTTATTTAAAGCATAATACTGCACATGTAATTTGGACTTTCTTATTGATCTCTTTGAAGGCGATTTTTTTGGAAAAGGAGGAAGAATGCACATAATGCACAGTCCCTCAAGCAAAGTCCCTCTGTGAAAACAGGAGAGTCAGTTTTCATTAAAAACCGGGATGATGAAGGATAGGAAGCACGCAAGAATCTCTTCGTCTTTGCATCTGCCACGTACGAGGTGCAAGCTGCTGCACAAAAAGAATAACTTTGTGACGGGTTGCTATTCCCTAGTTCAGGCCATCATGTTTACTACGCGTGGCTAAATTTCATAGCAGACTGTTTGCAATCTTTTTCCCATCCCGGTTCTGGTTTATTCCAATATGCGGGCCTGCAGCATGCGACAAAGCCAAGTGACTCACTGAAGTCTTGGTGCAACTCGTCTTCGTGCAGGGAGAGAGTTTTCTGGGAGCATTTTACATGTTTGGCTTGTTCACTATTCAATTTAATTGTTCTTCTTTTCATCTTCCCACAAAAGTATCTGAGGTATGACAGAGAAATCTTCCTCTACACTAAATATTAAAAAACCTCCAAACTAATATTCTCTTCGCTTTTTCCTAGGATCGAGGGGGCATATAAAAGTCCAGTGAAGCCAATGGAAATAGTGCTTGTCAGTCCAGGGAAATCAGGATCAGGCCTCAGCTTTTTGCAGCAGTGAAGTGAATAGCAAAGCTCCTAATGACTTCATCGGAACTTGGATTTAGCCCTGGCAGGAAAACACAGCCATAAAATCATAAATTCAGTAAGATGAAATTCCAAGTGAGTATATTTGGTCGAAGGAGGTGAGGACTGGAAATGTGCAGAGAGAAAAAAGTCCAAACCCAACTGTCTACAGCTGTTAAAAAATGAGCCGGTGTCATGCTGGTAACCCTTTAAAATAATGGTCTAATCATTATTAATTCCTTCGATATTTAATGTAATAACATTAATCATGATGAACTCATTTGGTATTAATGTGAATGTCAGACGTACCTCTCCACATACATGCACATCATTTTGGGATTAGCTCTTCGCTATATAATTCTTTTTGTACCTATCAGAAAGTGCTGAGGATAGTTGTTTTGTGACTTCGACACAGCTGATCACAAGCACTACTTATACACAACCATGCTTTGCGTTTCCACACATTTTTGAGAGCATCTCTAAGTGCCCGGTCTTCTAGGGTAAGCAATTACAGCACCTAGAGGTGGGAGGCAGAGTGTGGAAGAGAAGCCATTGGTATAGGTTGCATGAAACCTCAGGATGTTTTTGCTCTTCGCTGCCATTTTCTACTTGCTACAAATGCTGATGGCTGTTCGGAGCCAGACCCGCTGTTGATGTGAGCTAACACTGTAATATTGAAGCTGTCTGACAGTAACTGAGAATCTGGACAATTAACAAGTTTTCTTGGTCAAGAGTGACCACCGTCACTGTGGCTTGGTGGTTCATAATAATCAGATACAGAAAGCCTAAAGGCATCATCCAGATCACACTTCCATGATCTGAGAAAAGGTACTTTCTAGGGTGCCTACTGGCAGTGCCCAAGATCTACAAAACCCACCAAATTCACACTTACTTTTCTGGCAGACATAAAGATAATGATAACAAATAACAGGGTGTGGAAGAGACAGCTATCCTATGGAAGCTAACCGTGGCAAAAAAGGATGTACCCAAAATCCACGTCATCAAGGAAATGTCATCAAACCTTCGTTATTTCTAATTAACATGTATTTTCAATTGTACTGAAATTTCTAGTGTTTTATGCCAGCGTAACTCATACAAATGCCTCATTACAGCCTTCCCATCCACTCCCAATAAATATGTCCATTTACTGTCTTTTGCTCGTTTCTGAATAGCTTGGCATGCTGTTAGTTAAAATTCATTCTTTTAAAGCACAATATCCATTTAGCTTCTATCCTCTGAACTTTATTCATTCATTATTAACACTGAAAGCCAAAGTGCATGAGAGAAGTTCAGTCCTATCGGCATTTCGGATGAAAGTAATGTCTCGGTATATTAGCGGTACACAGCACTATCATACATAAAATGCTGCCCAGTCCTTCAACAAAGCAGCCGTATCCCAGTGCCTAATAGGATCACTTACTTCAAATGTGACACCACCTTCTTTGAAATATTTGTTTAGATTTCATAAACATATGAAGGTTCTCAAACTCAAACAAAACCTCCAGCCTCCAGCCCAAGCTCTGATTCTAAAGAGCTTTCTGTTCAATAAATCAGAGCCTGAATCCAGGATTTTTTTTCCTCTGGCTTGCCTTTTTTTTTTTTTGGATAAAAATAAATGTCATCTGGTTTTGACTGCAGATAATGAATCATATTAAGAATTTTAAAAGCACTATTCTCTTTTTTGAGACCTAATTTCAGACCTATTAACACTTTAATATGAAACAGAAGCCCATCATTTCATTAGAACAAGAATAAGGCCCCTCTTGTACCATATGTTGTTTCTTCCTTTATAAAAAGTCCTTTTGAAATCCTAGATTGGGCAGCATCAGATCTGGCACAAAGACAATGTATAGGTGAGCAGACCTCGCATCAGGGAGATTAACTATTTCAAGCAAAATTACAGGTTTCTGGCAAACCCTGCTTCACATTCCTTACGATAATAAATGATCCAACTTAAAAAAAATGAACGATGGCAACACAAAAAAAAATCCTGGTGGGGGCGACCCAAAAACATGTGAAACGCTAGCATGTCATCGCCACAAACTTGCCTATGATTACACCAAGGACAAACAGCTGCTTCTTACAAGTGCTTTTTGGCACATTAGATATTTATTAAATAAGGGAAAGAAAATTATAGCTGTCCCTTGTCAATGTTTACATTTAAAAAATGAGAATGCCTTTAAAACACACAGGACATGAATGCAAGAGCTGGTGTGATAGCAGAGAACCTTATTGCACATAATTAACAGACACATAATGTCTGGTTACTAGTAATTTCCTTCTAGCTGAGTAAGGAAATAATTTAATCATGTTGATCAAATGAATCCCATGAGCCCAGCGTAACATTATGCTTTTTTTTTTCCCCTCTCTAAATCTGCATTAACTGATAAGAGTCTACTTGGTGAAATCACGGAACCCAACCTTGTTTAGGTATCCTTAATACCCAAAATATGGGCATGATTTTAGTAATTAGTTTAATCAAGCAGTTCAGTAAAATCTTTTCTAATTCCTGGTGCTGACCACAAAGAAAAAAAGCAGGGAGAAGGAAGAAAGAAATAACTTAGCGTGTTCTTTATTTGGAATAGAAGCAAAATCTCTTTTCAAACTGCACACTCCATGTTGCTCTGTTACAACGAGGAAGATATTTCTATAAAGACATGCAAAAAAAAAAATTAAGCCCCTTAAATACTTAAGTGTTAAGCAGCTAACTGTAAATTACTATTATTCTCCTTCCCTCACCCCCAAAATATCTCCAGGTGCAACTCAGAAATATGCAGGTAGAATTTTCTTTTTCTTTTTTTTCCTCTAAACTATCATTTTATTTGATAATACGTCATTTGCTTTGTCATTCCAGGGTTCCATAGTAAAACCTTTTGTGGGATTCTGCTATTGTTCTCTTTGAACTACTTAGAAAAAGCACTGAACTACCTTCTGTGCTATCTCAGGTAGTTTCCTGTAATGAGGTGATATAATTTAACACTTACCATAATACATTTTATCCATCTATTGTTTGCTAAATAATTCCTGCAATAACACTTTTATTCTTTCCATAATTCTTTAGGGTAATGCTGGAGGAATAATATTTTTACTGCGGTGATTGATGTCGGATTCTCCAGCATGAATAGACCCCACGAACACAGGTTATTGATAAGCATAAAAAAAAAGCCGTATGAAAAGAGTATCAGGGATCAAAGGGTTAATACCATTTTATGAGGTTGTAAAAATCTACCTCAAGAATCTTGTGTTAGCAATATTCTTTGTGTAAGATGTATGTTATTAAAACAAGTAGCAGCATCTGAATTAAAGTGACAGTATGATGGATGACTACTGAAGTGGAATCAGAGTCGTTTGCAGCATTTTGGGCTAGATGTGGGAATTCTGCCTCAGAGGTAGGGCGCTTGGCAGACGCATTGATTCCAGGCTGACGCATGTTCATAAATATGCCCCTAGAGAGGTGTGGCCTAGCAGAATTTACAAAATTATGTTCATGAATTATTTAACATTTATTTATGGATGCTATATTTAAACAGCATTTGCAAAGGCGAATGGACCATAGCATACATAGTGATCTTTAGATAATGCAAATTCTGCACAAGACGGAGACAGTTTGCATACTTCACGGAGAGGCTAAGTCTAGCAGAACTAGGTAAGTGATATGTCAGTGTTGTGGCTTTATACACCACAGTCTGCTGCACCCCAGAGAGACTGACAATTCCAGGAAATACCTGACAAGTTGGCAGTTACGACCTCTGCAAAAGAGATCTCCTCAGACAGAGATACCACAGTGCTGGTGGAGACGACTCCTCTAACAAACAGACTCCAAACTTGCTTTTGCCACCACGGTGCCTGAGAGCCTGCTCACAGAAAGGCAGCGCACTAGCTGTCATCGACTGCTGTATGGCCCCACTGATCTTGGTATCAGACCGCTTGATACTATTCACCACAACACCGGAGGTGCAAACTTAAGCACTTTCAAGCATGAAACGCAAAAGTTAAGCTCCACGGGAAAATCTCAGCCTCGTCCGTCATGCACATATGTAACTCACAACCCTTTATTATGTGATCAAGTTCTCTCTCAATTAGTACCACAGATTCTTCTCTGCTGGATACACACAAACTGTACTTGGAAAGCACACGATGAATCCATACTGCACGCAGTGAAACAAAGCTATAGCAAAAATTAAAGATGAAATGTCATGAAATAAAACAGAATCCCAAGGTAAAGCAGTATATCTCACTCTGGAAGGGATTACCCTTGAAGGAATGGAAATCTTTCATTTAGCACTGCACTGCTAGTTTACTATTTACCCTCTATTTACACTCTATTATACTCTTCCATTGTGTCATTTCTTGATCTTCAAAAGACATAATTTTACATTTAATTTTCACTGTAGGGGATATGAACAACACTGTCATGTGGAAAATCTGTTTTGTTTTGGTTTTTCTTTCTTTCTAATCCTAAGTGGTTGGTTTACAATGCTAGATTCCTGCAGAGAGCAAGGAGAGGTAGCCCTGCAAGAGCTATGAACTGGAGATGTACCAGGCTATAAATGGTCCCTCTTGTTCCAGAGAGGTATTTCTTAGGTGACGGTATGTATCAAAGATGAGTGTACTGGCCTATGTACAAAGCAATCACCCTCTTCCCTTACACCCTCTTTCTCTCTTTGCCGCTCCAGCAAGTAGCCTCGCATGCTTTCATACTCTGTCCACGCAGACCAAAAAGCTCAGGGCAGATGGAAGCGAAAGCTCTTTACTGCCACAACCACTTGTGCTAATAGGGCTGCATGGCTGACACCACTGCCTAGCTCCGTGCAGCTGTAGGCACTTTAATGTTCCTCTAAGAGGGCTGGTAATGGGGTGATTTCTTTGGAAAACTTTCTTCACTGGCATTTTCCTGAAATAAACTCCCCAGGAATACAGTTTTTCACTACTTTACTTAGGAACTTAAGGCCTTAGTAAGGTCTTCCTGTCCATGGGATGCTCTGAAGAGGGAACATCTTTATCCAGCCATTCAATAAAAGTTCTCGGAGCCTGCAACTCCTCGACCTCCTGAGTCCTTAACAGTCCATACTGTCAGGATATGCTCCCCATTATCTAACAATCTTATTTCCTGCACTACTTTTTCTTCTATGTCAAGGGGACACAGAGGAAAAATTATTCCCTTTCTCTGTGCAGCCTCCCTTTATACATTTGATGCCTGTGATCATGCCCTCTGAGCCTTTTTTACTCTAAACCACCCTAACATGTTCAGTCAGTTCTCAAAGGCCACATCGGTCAAACCTCCGAGCAGTCTCCTTGCTCCTTTTGCAACCCCTCCCACTGACGCACATCTTTCAACCACAGCCAAGTCTCACCAATGCTTCACAAAGGAGATGAATGCCCTTCATCGTCTCAATATGCACACTGTCTTCCCTGTCCTCACCATGGTCGGTTTTTTTCCCCCAACGTAGGTTTGTGTTCAGCTACTGATCTGCTAAAGTCCTCTCCGATCCCTTCTCGTAAAACAGACGTTTCCTGGCTTGTGTTTGTCAGAGTATTCATTTCCACCTACGCTCAGAGCTTGGCATTTGGTCTCACTGAACACACCCTGTCTTCTTCAAGCCGTTTCTCCTATTCATCAAGATAATTTTGAATTCTAATCCCGTCCAACAACCTGCCTGCAGACCCTCCCAGCTTGGTGTCATTTGCAAATTTAATAAGTTTAATATCCATTTCATTATCCAAATCATTAATGCAAATGTGGAAAGGGTCCTAGGCAGAACTTATTCAGTACATCCTTCCAGGTTGACAATGAGCCACTGGTAGCTAGCCTGAGTGGTTATTTTTCTAACTTGCTTTGCACCCACATGAAAGTGGTTTCCCCTAAACCAGATTGCTTATGGGAATAGTTCACAATAATGTTTTTTAAATCTGCCTCTTAAATTTCAGGATAAAGGTTGACCGAAAATTGGACTTGCTGAGCTAATGAGCATCCAAGCACATCTTTTCCCAGAAGAAATGGAAGAGTAAGAGAAAACAAAAAGTAAGAAAACCAGCATCATATTCAGCGCAATTATACCTTCTAGCTTTTGTTTCACATCCAGTCTAGATGAAATCCATGTGCTTCAGATCTATGGTTTCAAGTTATGGCAGAGATAGGCTGCCCTTTGAAACTTTGGGTTTCTCTGAAGAAAGAGATTCCCTTCATTCTTCTCATCATCACTAGCAGCACCTTTTGCTCATCCCCAGTGGAAGCAAAGAAAAGAAACACAACTCACGGCCACTGTTCAGGTGTCCCTCTCAAACACCGAGTCCCCTCCAAAGGCACAGTTGCAACGCCACCACATGCTGCCTCCGTGGACGTGGGTCGCAAATGAACAGCAACAAAACCACTGTGAGAAGGCTACCACATATCCTCTGCCTGCCCGTAAGCGATTGCTTTTCAATGGGAGGACATGGCCTCGCCTGTTTCGACTCCAAAGAGGAAGAATGGCTTGACTAACTGTCCATCCAAAAACCTTGCAAACCTGATACAAAATAGGGAAACATTTCTCTCCTTAAAGGAACATTTCAGACAACGCTGTTTCCTCTGCTGCATCAGAAACACGTGTTTCTGTTGAGGATTACACCACAATTCTCTCCAATTACCTTACTTTGGGAATTGATTTATCAGATGTGAACAACTTTCCCACCAGAGACCTTGGAAACAGTACAAATTTTCACTCTGTTCCATTAAGGTTTTATTTTAATATTGTGTAACTTTTGAGCTGCCAAAGGTGGTGTTAAAACAAAAACAAACCGAAGCAAACAGTGTTCTGCATTTAACTTTCCTGTGTCAACAGGAAGGACTCATCAGCCATAATCTTGCTACTTGTACTAATTGTGCACTATCAAATGGCACTTTTGGCAGCAAGCACGAACTTCAAATTTGGGTTTGGGTTGTAGGTTTTCAAATTTTGGTTGAAGTGTATTAATTTATTATCTCATTCTTTTAAACAAGGCAAACTTCTGGCTCTGTTCTCTACATCAATTTCTTTAATGAAGTACAATATTCTCCAGTTCTCTGATGATCCTGTTCTAACAGGCAGCTCCAAATCTCAACTTTCCCAAAGCTTAGGGATGTCTCGATGTGGCCAATCCAAGCTTGGAACACTATCCAGAAGTTATTAGAGGCAATCTATTTTGATTTTCCAGCATATTTTTCCTCTGCTGCATCCCCTTTTCATCTGGAAGCAACTCCTGTCTCTTTTCTAATTGATGAGGTGAACTGGTATGAGTGAGCTTATGATTTCTGCTCTTTGCTTGAGTGGCAGAGAAGTAAATGGAAAAATTGTCTCAAAAGTTTAAATGAAGGATTTGGCTTTCGCAACAGTGAAATTACTAGCGCTCAGTGGATTTCTCTTAAATGTTGCATGCCAAAGAAATAAACCATGAATGATTGGGGTAGTAGGATTTTTGTTATCAGATAAATCATCACTTACTCAGGTTCTCTGACTTTCCTTCCTTTGCAGGATTTGGATTTTTTTTCTTTCCATTTTTAGTTTACTGACAACAAGAAACATCTCTGAGCTGGAATACCCAGACCTGACTTGAAAGCAACATTTAAAATACTTCTCTCTCCCTTTAAAACCTCGGACTTTCTGCAATGGTTGGAGTGCTTCCTTCGGTTTCCACGTACTTAACCCATCAAGTGTGGTCTCTTTGGTAGACTAGAAACACTTCAAGGAATTCAGAGAAATTATCTTACTTTTTAAACACTGCATGCTTTAGAAGTCAATATTAAAACTTGAAACTTTTATTTTTAATTCTTTTTACAAGTTGTTGGTGTGTTCTTCTCCAATTAATGTTTGTACTTTTGAAATAAGGTGGCAAATTTCCAGTAAAATAAACTCAGCAGAATTAGAGCAGGAATCTGCTCAGTTTAATTACTGCAGGGGAAAAAAAAAAAAAAAGGAAATCCTCTTACATGCTGATGATGGGTGGATTTGTGACAATTTAAACCGTGAAGTACTAGGATCTCAAGAATACCAAAATATTAATAATTAATATAAGCCCTGACATCTCAACCCAAAAAGTATTGAAGTGCTTTGTAAACTATCAGACAAATCTGTATTTCTTACTGATCTCCCTTGCCCCTTTGCAGACAGCAGAGTTAAATCATTTTACATGTCCCTGGTGCAGCTTTGGCCCTACGTAACTTTTGCACTTTCCTGATGTAAGTCTAGACTTCTGAAAGTAAAGACACTGAACCAAATTGCTTCCTTTACTGGAAGCCCGGGGAAAATGCAACGCGTCTTGCAAAGCAAACTTGGCTTCACCTTTAGGACACCCCGTTTCAATGCTCAAATTCAGTGCTGACAACCCAAGAACTTCTGCTGAGGACACTGAAGACTGTAGGCACACACACGCACTGAAATGTTCTCAGTCCTTTTTCACATGAAATTTGTAGTAAAATGTTTGGTGCCAGCTTCATTTGTATCACAGAGGAGTTCAATAAACACAAAAGAAATTGGGTCACAAAGAGACCGGGTTGCGAAGATAACTGCATTTGAGCCTCTGAAGCCTCTGGGGAGAAACAGGAAGATGAGGAAAAGCCATTCTTCTCCATAATTTCACTTTTTTTTTTCCCCACCCCAGAAAGACTGGGCTGCTACATGTTGCAGCTAAGGGCTATTGGAAGCTACAGTGTGCATTAGAGCTACAAACTAAAGCTCATTATAAGTGAGCACTACAGGTAATAGAAACATCCTGGTGGAATTCCAGGGATTTTGAACCAGGTGTTACGAAAGAAATCCTAGCCCCAGTGCAGTCAGTGGCAAAATACCTTTCAACATCATAGAAACCACGAACTCACCCAATATGTGTTATTTTTTCACTTTTCCGTCTCTCTGCCTGCTTCATTTATCACTTTATTTATTCTATTGGATTTATTGTCCTCTGACCCTTCGCTGTACTTGGAGTCACAGTTTCTCCTAAACAGAATCCAAACTCAATAATGGTCAAGACTGAGGTGAACTTTTGAACTCACAAGGGTCGAATAGGTTCAAAATTAAACAGGAACAAGAAAACAGTTCAGTTCAAGTTATTATCTTCCTATGTTCACCGCTTCTGATTTTATTCTCTAGGCAATTACACGTGCAGATTTAACCATGTGCAAAAACATTTACCAGGATGGGACTGGAGCCATAATCTGTAAACATATATGTAATTGCCATTGACATCAAGTTTGCACTGAAAGGCCTTTCAACAAGTTTGATGAAAAAAAAAAACCCCACCAAACTTCAGTATTTGGGCCTTTGGCAACAAACCCAGGCTGCTACTGTAGAGCCACAAAATACTTCCTGCAGTAAAACAAGTACAGTTCCAGCAGAGAGAGGTGAATCTGACACTGTGGCATGTTTTTGGATTTCACCACTGTTCATGAACATTTCGGATATCATTAAAAAAAAAAATTATGTTTCTAGTCTTCTCGCTATAGAGAAAAGAAGGCAAACAGAGCGCCAACATTTGCTGAAAGCATGCAATTCTGAAGCCGGGCTCTTGGCTTATAGGATCTGACCACCTCCTCTCCCAGCGCTTTGGTCTGAGACAGGAAAGGCCACTGGTGCTGGAGCAGGGAAGAGACCAGCATGGGGCCTGAGAAAGGCACCGCTAAAGGGCGGAAAGGAGAATTTGCAACTCTTCTCACAGGCCACTGGCTGCAGACAGTCGCTCAGAGTGGCTGCCAGGGCAGGATAAAATGCGGGTTTTGCTCCGTCTGCTATGTCCTGACCATCCCAGCACTGCAGACACTGTGCGATGTACTTAGGGACAGGAAAGTCACTCTTAATCAAGTGTCTATTATGGAAGACTGTCTGCTTTAGCTTTCTCTGTTCCTCTCACCAAGAGCTTTCAGGTGGGCTTATGCTGCTCCTGCATGCCCAGAGAGGGGCAAACCCACTGTGCCCTGGCTCCTTCCAGCCCCTGCCCACAGCCCAGGGCCACCAGCACGGTGCAGGCAGGCTGCATAAGGGGTACAGAGGCCTCAAAACAGCCCAGCAAAGAAATGGCAGACAGACCAATTCCTCATAATGTGAAAAAGAGCCTTCCCAAAATACATCCCCCAAAAATCCTAAGAGACAAATCCTCTTGGCAATGCTGGCAATAGAGTTTCCAGAGGATGTGCGAGATGGAAAGAGGCAAGTTGTGCTCAAGTAGGGAAGGAGGGTTTGCAAAACCCCCGTGCGAGGAGTTAGGCCTCTGCTGGTGAATTACTGCACCTGAGAGCAATCCGGGGCCAAGTCATCCCCATGCAAGCTTAACAGTGCTGACAGCAAGCTGAAGAAGGTCAGTAGTGGAGACAGAGCAAGGAAGATCCACAGGGAAAAGGAGAGACATTCAGTGTTTGCAAAGTCTTCCTCTGGACAGAGATGTTGGCCAAATATCCTGACACCTGGGGAGAGTCCTAGCTTCTGATGAACAACTTCTGCTGAGGATTTTAAGGTGCCCCATTGGTCATTAAGGCTGATTCAAGTCCAGTTAAAATTTATATCGCTCCCTATGCCTGTGAATTTCCTAACTTGAGCTGCATGCAGAAGCCAAGCTCTGCAGATTGCCTGAGAAAAAGCAGGACTTTTCCTTCTTTGGGATGAAACAGAGTCTCCATCCTTGAAAATCTGGTAGCGCTTTGCATTAGTGATATCAGAAACACTCTTCTGTTATCCACGGTCACCTCGGATCTTTGTCAATCTTGATTTACCATCTCTCTCATGCCTCTGAAACTTACAGCGATGCTCAGTGATGAATTTGGCCCAACTTCTCTGGAATCGTCATAATGAACATCAATTTTTAAGCTCACCTTGTTGGCTGACAGTAACAATAGTATCACTCCAACTTTTGTCACTGACTTAATCAGTTGAAATGTGGAGTATGAGAGTCCTCCTTTTGCTCAAAAACAAAAAGGAATTTCAGTCGTCCTGCCAGTTTAAAGAAATGACACGCAGGCATTATCAGCAAGGCTAGCAGGATAAATGCAGCAAAGGCAAAAGAACAGGATGGCTGTACAGGCAAACAGGGGCACTGAAACTGTACTTCTGAAGCCTGCTGTGTCCTTACCCGAAGTGCAAACTTTGCTGTCATCTATAAATCAAGCAGTTTATGAGGCTGCAATATTTACACTCTAATTAAAAAATCATAAAGCCAGACCCCTTCAGTTTGTAAAAAGAAGAACTCAGGATCTGCTACTGAAACGTGGCGTTAATCAGTAACTCCTAATGATCTGCTCCATAGCCTTAGAGGTTACATGCTTATTCAGCTACGCATAACAAACAAGATAATGAGTGAAAGTGGGAGAAGTGAAGGGAATACGTTACAGCAAACACAGGGCTTTGCTACCACCAGGCCCTATTCCTGACCCCTCCAATCCTCATGTCACATTTTGTTTTCTCATTTCCAAAAGGCAACAGATTTATAATGTAAAGCTTTGATAAGGCATTACATACACAATGATCCCGAGATGTTTTCCACGTGTGTAACCCCTGCAGAAGCCAAATATAGCCCCAGAGAAACACCTGCTTTTACCTTTATATGGTCAGAACTCCAGTCCCCTCCACATTAATGAAAAATGAGCCTTAAGAGTCAGTGTTTCCACGTGAGTTTCTCTGAATTCATTAGGGAAACAGCTGATTTCTGAATCTGCCATTTTCTGCTTATACAGTCAAAAAAGAGCTCTCTGGCAAAGGCTGGAGAAATCCAAGCACTGTACAACACTGGAAATAAAAATTACGAAACAATATGTCAGCCATAATTAGTGCTCCTAATTCTACACTTAAACCAGCATTTATCATTTAAACCTCCTCACAAATAAAATCAGATGGGGCTTGGCACTCCCCACTTCGTGCTAAACCAGCCCCTCTCCCTGCCACATACAAAGCTGCATGTCGGGTTTCACAAGGCTTCGCTCTCTTCCAGAACCAGTCGCCAGGAGATGCCAGCTGGGACAGGCAGCCCCTGAAGACCGGCTCTTTCGTGGCACTTTCACAATGTGGCCAGTCCACACCAAGGCCTCCCTCAAACTTCTCATCTCGCATCCACAGTTTGTAGCTCTCACCGGCTCAGGGTGAAAAAGACAGAAGGCAGAGATTTAACTCCCTGGTACAGCCTGGGAAAAAAAAGCAATGTCTGCAATCTATCGGTCGCACCAAGATTTTAATTCTTTTCTTTCCTTTTCCTCCCGCCCCCCC
>NW_009222526.1:169554-194204 GCF_000690835.1 Fulmarus glacialis
TAAACAATAATAATCCGGGCTTGATGTTTCAGCCCTTCAGGAAATTTAGGAACATTTGCTTTTCTTTTGTTTGTCAGAGGTGATATTTAAAGCATAAGATGTAATAAATAGAGGACAGTTGACACATCAGTACAGTTTACAAGCACTGCATTCTGGGTGTGATTAAGGACGGGGAGGGGGGTGGGAGAAGTTGAATGCCAAAAATATCCAGAGCTTCTGTGATATGCAGTTCTCTTCCCAGCATGATAAATTTAACCTTTTGGGTGCATTACACCTAATTTCTTTTCTTTTCTTTGAAAGCAAAGGTGAATTTCTTCACACATTTTCAATATACTCACATCACCAAGCAGGTTTTCAGGGGTGGAGGGAAGGCGATTAAAATCTGTAATTAGGTAACATGTGGGTAAGAGGAATTAGATATGCATGGACTGTACATTTTAATAACGTTTTATTGATCATTTCTAGTGGCAGAACATTACAGCAGCTGAACTATTTATGGTGAACATTTCAGGAATAAAAAAATTATATCTGTGTGCAAACAATTTTTTAAAAAACAAACATGCTTCTAAATTTACACCAGGACAAATAATATAGCATAAAAATTATGTATATGACGCTAAATCTTTCACCACAAACAGAAGAAGCAGTTTTTGAGCCTCAGCGCATGCAATAAACATCAACTTTATTCTACCAGGAATTTTCACAATTTACTCTTATGTTATGGAATAAGGCAACTTTGCATTGTACACCTTGCATATCCCTACTTATCGCAAGATGCTTTATTTGTTTGCCATGAGGATGGCTGCAGTTTTATTAGACTGAAATGTATTTATCAACATATCTTAAGTCTCACTTTAGTATCAGGAAACACTCTGTGCTGATGATGGATGGCATTTGGGGGAAGACGCAGAACCGCAGAGCCATGCAAAGAGGTCAACAATATCCACAGCAGACCTTTCGTAGCAGTCTATTCCCTTGCAAAATACAGGGAGACCCTTTTGTGGCAACAGGGGCAACATATGGCACGTTTAATTACTCTGAGAATCATACAATCTAGTGAGTGCTATAGGGCCGTAATAGTGGCCAGTGACCCATGTACACTTGGAGTTTCCATAGAGGCACAGGTTTAAATTCTGGATTCACGACATTCCCTGAGATTTCCACTTCCCTTTCACTTCAATGAAGATACATACCCGCCACAGATTCCCTGACAAGCAACTAATATGACCTTGTAAGGAGGCCTCCTATATAAAATAGGATTATAGGAAATAGAAATATATTCCTCCATAATAAAAAAGAGACAGAATTCCACCAAGGGACTCCCATCAAATCGCTGCAGATGCTACTCCATATTCCCCGTGAAAACATCCAACTTGAAATGAAGACATAGGGTTCATCCCACCCACCGATACTAGTTGGGAGGCTCTCAGCTCAGTTTAAGGTAGTACCTCAATCGTCAGTGGAAAGAGGCACACACCTCCAGTGAGAAACATGCCCTGTCTTCGGCATTTGGGTGCATCACGTGGGACAACTTGCCCCACAGGGACACCCATCTCTCTCTACTGACTACAGCAGAGGTCGAGATGACTTATTAGCTGTATCTTCAGAAACTGAGAGAAGGTGGGATGAGCTGGTTCAAGGCGACTGAGAATGCACAGCAGCTTTAGCAAGTAATTTGATTGCCTCTTCTCTATCATGGGATAAAGAACATGAGGCACAGAACACACGGCAGGTTTCTCCAGCCTTTTTATAGGTGTAGGACTATGCGGCAAAAGACAGGGTGCGGACGATGCGTTGTTTCTGTCCCAAAATCAAACTTCTTCACAAGATCAAGTTCTTCAGTGTGGGCAGGGACCACCCAAAATATTTCCTAGAGACTGACAAATTTCTCCCGGCCCACTGGCAAAACCTAAGCCCGGTGAGCACCATACTGCCTATCTCACCCAGTCCATGAGTAGGGTGGGAAAGACACTTTCCTCTGCCCTCTTCTTCCCACAGTGCACCGTATGAGGCAGGCCAGAATTTTTATCTTTCCACTGTAAACTATAATACCTGGTTTAAAATTATATTACAAGCCATTAATACAAACGGAGGGTTTGGGAGGATTTTATAACCCACAAGAGATGACACTCATAGGTTATGATGTCATTCAAACCACTTGATAATATACTGTACTAGCTTGCAATATTCCAAAAGCAGCTATTAAACTAAATATAGATGAGGAACATGTTGCCACAACAACACAAAATATTATGAACAGCAGTTCTCAGAAATATATGGCTGCAAACCTGATTTTTATTTATTTGTTTAGTCACTTTTTTCACGTGGGGTAAAAACAACTGCTTCGTTCCTCTAAAGGTGCTTACACTGTGGATTGAATTTAAAATCACCACAGTGAAAAAAATAAAAGGCCAATCAAACACTGAGGTAATCTTAGGGAAAAAAAAAAAAAAAAATCTTCGATGTATGTAAACTACAACACTCTTAGACAGAAATAAATCAGTCATGGCCATTTAAGGTAATTCAGTTACATTACCTTTCTTTTCATACCAAACTTAAGAGCAATAAAAAGAGAAAATGTAAATACTAGTTCCTACACTTTTGTAAGTCACTATTATCAAAACAGAGTGCTTTAATTATATTTCCAGACTAGGGTATGGGCTGGGTGACAAGATTTACTGGAGGTCAATGTGAGCAATAACCATTTTTCTTCCCAATGAAAAATAATACCATCAACGGGAGTTGTTAAGAACTACTAAAATTGCTGAATTTAAATGCTTCTGTAGGATACTTAATCAGAGACGTTTGGTCATTCTGGTTCGAGGTAAAGATATAAAACAGTTACCAGAGTCACGATGATGATTTTGATTATTTCATATTATTCTCTATATTTAAAACTACCCTGTTTTCAGCCCCATACAAAGGGGTGGATCTTAGCCAAATACATCCTTCTCCTAAAGGCTGTAAAGTTTTGGGGAAACAGCCCAACAAGGCTGTGCCTCCGTGCTTTCCTAGAAAGACTTTACAGAAAAGGGGAACAAAACCACTCCAAGCTGTATGCTGGAAGGAAGGAAGGAAGGAACCCTACCAAACAGAAGATGACTCCAAAGGAGTCAGACCTCTGATTTATGGGGTCAGCAAAGTGAGGGTCCCTCCAAGGCTAGATATAAAGCCCACGGTTGGAGTCAGGAACGAAATCAGGGCGAATCCAATTTTCAGCAGCGGGCTTTCCAGTAGGCACAAAACCTCATCTTTCAAATCCAGCAAAACTCCTCCTCAGCCATGAGTCACACCAGGGATTTCAAGCATTTGACCCAGAGTCTCAAACAGGAGTATTGCCCAAGTATGACAAGAACATGAAGCATTTAGCAGGGCCCTAAATCACCAGTTTGGTTTCTTGGCTTTAGTGTGGAACAAAACAAAATCCACCTTCTCAGCTGAGTGTGGCAGCCTGACATGAACTGGCCAAAGCGGGGCACTGCGATGCATTTTTTTATGGTTCAGCTGAATAGTCTCTCTTACAATTAAACTTTTGAACATGTTTTAATACAAATGTAATAGATTGTTTTCTCATGAGCTGCTGTTTAAAGCCTCGTTTATAATAAATATTTATAAAGCAAATATTAATTGCTTAAAATGAGATTTTAATGTGGTACTACATGTCCAAGGAACACTGGGCTACATGATGCGATCTCAGTTCGGGATTCGTGAACTCAGAGGCAGTAACAGCAACCAGTGAGAGTGCTAAGAATAATCCCTGCGTCAAGGACCTTCAATATGAATTGAGTAAAAGTAGTAAGTAAAGAGGCTACACCAAGGGACAGTATTCCCCTATCTGTAAAGCTACAGAAATTAGTAATGACAGTGATCTGGATGGAGAATTCTACTTAGAGATTCATGGCTTTATAAGTCTATGGGTGGTAGAGTTACAAGTCGGGGTTCTGGTGACAACGAGAGGCGAAAGAAACCACCTAAACCAAGAGATTAGCTAATGCCCTTTGTTTTCTGTTCACAGCGGTGCATCAACATCTTTCGGGAGAAATGGAACAGTTCAAGAATCAAGAGTCTGAATACAAGGGCCCCTGCAGCTTACTACTGACCTTACGTCACGACTGTCCTATATTTCATCATGCCACAGAGCAGTACGCATGTCCCAACCCCAAAGAAACGGTGCTGTACCTGTGCTTCAAGCAAGCACAGTTTGAGCAGGAACTCAGTGAAACGCTTGGTAGGTTCCCTGGGAGAAAAAGGAAACTCCAAACATTATTACTACTTCGCTTAAATGTGTATATCATCAGTAGTGTTCTTCAAAAGCACTCACCGTTTGGCTAAATCTGCTTTCTGTGTCACGAGAACAGACAGTTGGTATTTCAAATGTAGTTATTAATTGAACCCTATAAAATATACCTCCCTATCTAGCAAAAAGCTTCATGTGCAGACAAGCACATCATATCTCAATACCACTAGTTTTCATCAACAAAATATTCCGGAGGCCTTCACCTTACTATTTCACCCCTGGGCTGCTCAAAAGAATTAACCCTATGTACACTGTCTGCCAAAAAGAAACCAAAACCACATTTTCATTTCTTTTGTTCCATCTTAGTCGTAAGTGTTCAGCACAGGCTGCATGCTGGGTCTGAAAGAATTATGGCCACACAATACTCATGACAGCTGGAGGAAAGCACCGTGTTTGGATACAAATGACAAGTGTGGTAAGGTCCACAACGCACCTTCAAAGGGTGCCAGTGTCAATTACCTCCAAGCCTCTCCAACAGCTTCTGACAGGGCAGTGAGAAAGTACCATATTTAATCTACTTAAAGCTAGACTGGACAAAGCGCTAGAGAATATACTGTATGGGGGGGAAAAAAAAAATCTGCGTCGGCAAGGGCAGGGATGAGATGATCTAATGCAGAAGAACTTTTCCGTCTCTGATTTTTATGATTCTCTGACATACATGCACAAATGACGGGTCTGAAGAACAACTGTGAACACTTCTTTCCATATAATAGACCAATAGTATAATTTGCAATGAAGTTCATTGCATAGAAGGGGTTCATACAAACTGAAATAAGGAGACAACAATTAAAACAAATAAACAATTGTACTGCTCCTATTTGAGAATCGGGGGGGCAGGCATTTCTGGAAAGGTTCTTCATCTTGAATTAATGCCTTTACACAGGACACTCTTGGTGGAATAAAATAGGAGAGAACCACACAGAGAACCCAATATTCGGGGTCATTATTTGGGGTCAAACTTTCCAAGCAGGCAGCCAAAACACAATCCATCATCATGACCCATTTGCCTTTAATAAACACCTGAAACCACAGACAGGCCTTCTCAACAGCCTGTTGGAGCAAAACAGCCAACTGAGAGGGGCAGCTTACGGGACGCTGGTGAAGGATGTGAGTCACCATGTTGAAGTCAGTGCAACGACTCACATCTTTCTAAGCTGGTCATAGGTCTAAGTAGCTTGTTGAACCAGTGGCCATGTACGGAGGCATGGGATTTGTCAAAGTAAATGCCAAAGTTCATGAGATGATTTTGAGAATTTGACCTTTCAGTCCACTTTGTTTCACAGTGTAAGCCAGCCATTGACTCCAGTGGGCCTTATACCTGATCTGAACGTGGCCCGACAGCAGCTAAAATTTTTGCTAAAGACTTCTGGAAGTCTACCGTGTTGTTGGAAGGTGTGGTGATACATACAAGCTAGCAATTAGCTTTTGGGGTAACTAGGTCAGTTAAAATGCCACTTTCTGAGTAACAGGATCTTGCACCACATATTGCTGCCTCACAAAGCTATTACTAGTGACAAGAAACCACATCATTACATGTGGTCATCTGCAAACCTCAAGGAAGATTTCTGGGAGAGGAAGCTGCTGTTTAAAGACGTATCAATGAGCACATGCTGAATAATTTCACTCCTTTAATGTACATCATGCCTGCTTTCTGCAGTCAAGAATTCTCTTACCTCTTTACAGTATGCAAAAAGGAGTTTGGTTAATGGCTTGTGTTTGTTGTAGGGATGTGATTAGCATACAAATAGTTGATATTCAGAGGCCTTCATATTTAATCAAACTGAGAAAATAAACCAAAGTAAGACACACTTAAGTCCCTATTATCACCATCCTTCTTCAGACATCTCTTAACTCTAAGGTTTGCACACTCGAAGGAGGTCGGGCTCCCACCCCAGGGATGGAAGTGAGGTCACTTGGCTGCCCCCACCCTCCCACCTCTTCCCCATAAGCAGCATCACGACTGCAGACTGACACCACTAAACCATAAGGCTGTTTCTCACAACACAATTTTCAGGGCGGCGTGCACAGAGGGAGACTGGGTAACAGACATGTAATTGAAATACCTGCCATCCTCTCCTCAGTATCACCATGAACGTAAGTCAAGTACAAAAAACCAAAACATGATAGAGTGGAAATATATTGCTAAACGAAGACAAAACTTTAGAAGTCTATTAAGGAACCCTTCCCAATTACTTTGTGAAGTAAAGGAGTATTGGGATTGCCAGAATTGTTAGTGAAAGTATTTTCAAATCAAAACAATAAATGACACAAACAAAAGGAAACTTCAATTTTGTGCCCTTCCTGACTCTTTCTTCATCTTCCTTCTTAAGCACGAAATTTAGCTTTGAGATGATTCAACATATGCAGAAAAAAATATTTAAAAAATCCACTGGTTCTAATCCTTAATTACTTGATTTTATATAATGTTATTTTAATGTCATCATAACTTTGTCAAGCTATAGAGAACATGCTTCAAGAACCAACCTGTTCAGGAATTTCACACAGAATTTTCCTTTGCTATCTCCACGTGATATATATATTGTCTTTGTGATACTTCCCCTGAAACCCAGACTAGCTGAAGCAAACTCACTCTGACAGAAGGATTTCTGAAGCTGTTATTTTAATCTTAAGGTTTACATACCTGTCAGAGGATAGCATGTTCATAGCCTTTACTATTGTTCACAGATTCTTTTTTCCAAAGTCTACACGCAGGTCTCAAGGGTTCTTGCTCCTCAAGGCAAATTACCTCTGAGTGTTTTAGGTTCACCTCTAGCTCCATTTTTTTTTTACTTTTCATATGCCTCTTTCTTTGTGGTTTTCTCCCTCTCTTTTCCTTATTTTCAACTCCTGACCAGGACCCTTAAAAGAAAGAAGAAAGACACTTAGATACCATGGTGATGGGTGACCTTATAAAAACACAGATAAATAGACAGGGGTACTGTAATGTTTCCTTCACACTGTTTGACTGTGCTACAGCTGGGTGAAAATGTTTGTTCTACAAATAAAAGAAAACCTTTCAAACATTACTTTGGCCCCAGTCTTGTTCCCAGTGATGCAGCTAAGGATAGGACCTGTGTCCTCATGGGCCCTTCAGCTAGTCAAGGACTGGAGACAAACTAGTTAATGGAGGGGTTTCAATACAACTGATTGATTGATTCTTCCATATGATAGATGATGTGGTGCAAAGATTAGGAGCTTTGGTTTAGGCAAATTATTTGGGGGTTTCAAAACTATAACCCCACTCTTTACTCTCTCCAGACCTTGAACATAGCGATTTCTTACCATCGTTACAATACATTTCAAAGCATTTTTAGTGCTTTAGTTGGGACTGTTTTGTGACAGCAAAAAGAACAGTTTTCAGAAAACAAAGGAAAAACAGTAAAAATTTGTTTAAAAGAGGAAAAAACTGTTTAAGTTTTATACTATGTTTAAACTATGTTTAAAAGTTTACTAATTTAAACTATGTTAAGCAAGGATGTTTAAGTTAACACCAATTGTAATAATTAAAGTATCTTCTGAATTGAGCCTATAATACAGTACAAGGACCTTAAAGATTATTTAACCACCATTTCTCTCAATTCTGCCAAGAAGCCTTTAAAAATCTTACATATACAAATAACAACTTTTTGTTCATGCAAATGAAGATGATTTTTAGCAGGCAATCTTCCTCTTTCTTCTTCTAAAGACCTCATACAAATTAGCAAAATCTGTACAAGTCATTATTTTTCTGGGGCCACGAACAGGATACTGCAGCTCCTGTGCTTTGGAAAATAATTCATAACTCTGAGCCCCAGAAAAGAAGGCATCGGAGCAGCCAGACCAGGGCATCAAGAGGCACAGTTTGTGACAGCCTAGAGAAGGTAAAAAGGAGGGGGGAAAAAAAGGGCAAAAACCCAACAAGACAGAGAAGAAGCAGAAGCTGAAGGAAAAGGCCAAGCCTGTTTTCTCTGAGAAAAATCCAGGCGGTCCAATGCAGAGGGAATGCAGCAGGGCTATTCTGCAACGTCTGAAGGTAAGGAGACGAGCCAAGTAACAGCCTTGTGAAACACAACTAGAAATTCAGCCAGAGACAGCATTGATTTTTTTTTTTCCCCTCCTCCCCTTATCCCCCCGGCATAGAAGATATATGTGTTTAGATCAACTCATGCCCTTATTGAGTCTTGAACAGAGAAGGGTCTGACTCAAGCACTTTTCATGCAGTCTGCAGGATTCCTGCGTGCACTCTGGGCAGATTACTAGGATAAATTAAGACCCAGCCTCTGCCCTTAACCTGTAAGACAATTCACCCCCATTCTATTAAGTGGTTTAAAAGAGGGGAAAAAAAAAAAAAAAAAAAATCCAACAGACTTGCAACAAATCTTTCTAGCTGCTAGGTTAACACTGCGTGTGATGTTTGTATGACAGATCGTGACGGGAGGTGACAGACTTTCAGACCTTGGCTGAGAAGTAAGATCAGCTGGAGGTAGATGATTTCTGTCAATAGGTGAGCTTCATGCAGCCAAGAGAGTGATGACCTGAAGCTATGGAGGGATTTTTATTTTCTTCTATTACATCTCTGTGTATACATGTTCAGGCATTTTTTTTAATCCATGAAGTAGCAGAAATAGATAGCGGTGTTTAAAAGTGTGAATTACACAAATCATGCCTTTGACTTGCTGGAGGAGACTGAAAAACTGATTATGTGGAATTTGGACAGCGCAAAAGACAACTGCCCAAGATACAATGTTCTTCCTGACCTAGCCCTGTCCTCATCTTTCATCTCATACACACTACATCGACCCCCGCCTCCACCCCACGCACAGTGCCAGTCTCCATCGCCCATTTGTCAAACCTTACAACGAGCACCTTCTGTGTCATGCCAGCCTCTAGGCACTGGATGAGTTCCCTGTAAAAATCCACAAGGTCAGTGGCCATATTTTCCTGCTTCACATCCCTCCTTAAAATCAATCCATGATGTGACCCTTGGGCAGCACGGGACACTGGCAAAGCAGCTGGTGTTCTAAGGTGGCTGCTAAGGACACCGGCTGAGCTCTGCTGTCATCCCTCGGGACTCCCCCACTTGCTCAATGTTCACCAATGTTCACTTCTGGACCAAGCCCATACATCTGCATCGCTTTGTGAACAGCCCAGGTTGGGTGCGTGCTAGCTTTGGGGACGTTCCTCAACTACATGCTTCCCTTTGCCGCAACAGGACAACTCTTGATTTACACACTGGTACAGAAGAAAAAAGAGAATCAGGGCTGTTACACCAGTCCATTGGCACGCTTGCTATCATGCCGCAGTGGACTTTTCCTCTGGAGTCAGTTCCTCCTCTTCTTTTAGGTTGTCACAACCCTGCTTTTCTCATAACACCTTCTGAGTTCAACAAATGCCATTTCAATTCAATGAGCAGAGCACAGAAGGAGAGAGGCCTATGCATAACGTTCATTATATGCAAAAATTAGCTTGCCCCCACAAATCCAGCATAGAGTGAATGACTCATCTGGAAGGCTTGGGCTCAACTGATGACACATAAAGACTAAACTGTATTAAGGTTAATGAACTTCAGGATGATGATTTATACTAAAAAGAACGTAACGCTTTATGGCAGCTGAGACAACGTTCACTCCTTTTCATTACTTTCCTGAGGACAACCTGCATTAAAAAAAAAAAATAGTCTGACACAAAGAGCTGTTGACAAGCATACAAAATGGAGCATAAATACTACCTACTATCTGTAGCTACACCCAGGAGACCTTCGCAGAGTGTCTGAATATCCCCTGCTCTTTATTCATTGCAATAAGTGAAATGTGCTCTCTTCAGCCAAAAGTGCAACTGAACTTGTGGGAAGACACCCTTTGTGTACCTGCTGCCGAAGCCCGAATGCCAGCTTCTTCCACACGTTAAACATGCACCATTGATGCTGCTGAACTGTCCAGAAATCCTGTTAAACCTTCCAAAAAAAAGTGAGGGTTTAAAATTCTCTCTATAGATGCAACACATTCCAAGAGCTAATTAATTACTGCTGCTACTTACTGAAGGAAAGAGCCAAGAGTGTTTGTGCTATTCGTGTTTCTAATGGGAACATCTGATTTTGTTGTTGTTGATGAGCAAATGCTTAGGAAAGGGCATCAGATCACTTTTCCGCATGGCTGCCAACATGGCTCCCTATTTGTTTGCTCTTTTACCTGCTACCTGCTGAAACCCAGCATACGTTCTGCACGGAGCTACACAATCCCTGCCTGCCTGTATGGCAAACACCCTTTCTTAAAGATTATATTTTGACTTCTCACACCCTTTTGTGTGTGTTTAAAAGGAATATCACAATAAATATGTTTTCTGTGGGGAATACTTCTGCAAATACTGGATTGAAGACTGCTCAAAAAAAAAACAAACCCCACCCCACACAGATTTTACATGTGTAAGAAATAAGCACAACAGAAACACATGCTGCTAGGCCTTCCTGTCACACGCACCACGGCCGCAGCCCCCAGGCGCCAGTTCTGATCTGCTGCCGCACTCTTCTGACATTACAACAGTCTCCTTTTTCCTGGTTAGTGTTCGAGAACTGCAGCACTAAATCCTCCTGGTTGCAGTGCCAGTGACTGTACTGGAACTAGTCCATGGAATGAAGTGAATCCCATCTATTTTTTTAGGCATCAAAATCCTAACATTGATCTTTCAAAATATCAGCCTGGGTTTCCAGAAGATGAATAGCTATCTTCAGGCAGTGTTGGTCCAGCAGAGTCTCTCTGACCTTTGGACTCGCTTCCCCCACAACAGGGACACCCAAGGGCAAACACTAAGGGCAACAGCCAGTGATTCAGGATGTCCTCTAGCAGTGATCTTACACTCTTGTAAACAAATGACATTATTAACATGCCCAGTAGAGGCTTGGTTTTGGCTCGTTCTCTTTCTTATTTGAATTAATTTCCAAATAAGACCATTTATGACCTTTATCTGAAGCCGCATTATGCAAGCCAATGCTTGTGCAGGCCGGTGTCTGTATTCCAGGGTAGAAGACACCAGGAGGAAAAAAGGAAGAAAGTAGGTTTCTGCTCCAAAATGAAGTGAAACCCGTAAATGCCTTTAGACAAATAAATCACAATTTCAAGTCAAATGCAATAAGGGAAGGGGGGCATTTTCTATGGCAGAGGAAAAGGTCCTTCAGGGAAGCCTGAAAAACTCTAGATCTCGCTTACCCAGAGCAGGTTTCTGCCACTGCTTTTTCTGGCAACACCGAGATACAAATGAAACAACAGTTGTAACACAGGCTGGAAAGACTCTGAAAAGCTTACTCCAAACAGCAAGCGACTGTCACAAAAGTGATTGTCAATTTACTCAAGACTTAAATCTTTTTTGGCTTGTTTGCATTGTTGTGATTTCTGTTTCCTCCGTACAACAGGGAACCACGACTTAGGGAGACTGGAAAAGACATTCTGCACAGGACATCCAACACCCCGGTTATCCCAAACTTTTATAAAACATTGAATTTAATGATAAAAGCAAAGAAACTGCAACACTAGATAAGGGCAACAGTCCTTGCAAGCTAGTCTCTTGTGGCCAGAACCAGGCTTCAAAAGTGCAACTCTGCTACCTATAGTTGTTGGCTATTTGTCCCTCTCAACTCCCAACACCCAGCGACTGAAGGCTCGATGCAGTGCATTTCTAATGACCTTGCCATTGCTCTTCCTGCTGTAGCATGGACTACAGCTATAAATTTGGTTATCTCTCTCTAAAATTTGATTTGTTCTCAGTTGAACAGAAGCACAGAATTTCCCAGCTGAGTTACACATTACGGGAAAAAGTGTTCCCTTTTGGGTTTTTCAGCCTGCCATATTTCAGTTCGCTTGACTCTCCACTTCTTGTTTTGTGCTGCCTTCACATCCTTTCTTACTTGCTCCATTCTGAGGAAAAAACATTTCATCCTTTTCCATCTGCCATTAATTATTCTCCCTATTCTAACCAGAAACTACAGTAACTCTCCAGTATCCTTACAGAGCTGGAGTGCCCTCTGTTACCCATAGCAATGCAATCCGTGGGTCTGTGAAACTCTGATTTATGTATTTCTGTATAACTTATTCCTTCCCTCCTGAAGAGAGTCTTGGTTAATCATACTCAGCATTACACAGTTCCTTTTCTCATCCCAATATTTAGATACTCAACTAGATTCTAATTGAAAAGGCATGATTTTCACAGGAAAAATCCCCTTCACTTTCTCAAAGGCCTCAGTGGTAGGCATTGCTCAGACACCCTGTCGACCAGCCCTCTTTAAACAGAAATACTACAATATTTCAAAAGCATTTATGGATGTCTGAGCTTCCAAATGCTGTTGAGCACATCCATAGGTGTTTTATTGGAACAGACAGAGGATCTGGCAGGATCAAGCCCTGAAGGACAGAGAAGAAATAGAAGCCCACAGAAGGAATCACAGAATAATTATAAAACTTCAATTGAAAAATGTTTTTTCTATGGGGACTATTTTATTCTTAAATATGAGAAAATGATGACATAGAAAATAGAAGTCTAGTAACAAATGATGAAAGTTAATTTTTCCCCACTTGATGCTGGCATTATCTGGTTCTTTGCTAATAGAGAGTTTTGCTCCACGAGAGAACAAAGGAATGCCTAAAAAAAAAAAAAAAAAAAAAAGATCAGCAGTACACTAAGGCAGTAAAAGGAAATACTTAAATTACGGCCTGTGTGTGATATTTTCTGCCCACATGCATCACTGAAAAAAACAGTCTAACAGGACTCAAGCAACGATAGATGCTTGTACGCAATGAATTGAATAGTAGGCGGAATAAAATAAATCCTTTGAGGTAGGACATAAACCACGAGAGGTTTAGTTGAGAGTTAAGCAGATCTGTCCCCACGGCCAACGACTGGAGAAGCACAGCTCTGAAAGCCTCTGTTTGCGGTGTTTGGTCCGTGCCATGCCCTGGGTTCTTCTCAGAGCACCTGCAGACCTTGTTGGTCTGGTGTGATGGTGCTCAGAGTTTCCTGAAAGCAGGCCAGAGGTGTTCACGTGTGAACCCTGAATCAGTGAATCAGCTTTTGTAATGTTATTTTAACCGAAAGAAGATGCAAGGGTGAGGTATGTGCTTGTGGGAGGGAAAGGTGGGAGGGGGCTGAGGAAAGAGAGAAAAAATAACCATTTTAACTTGAAGCCCTGTCTGTACCTTTTCACTTAGTGACTTAAATACACAGATGACTATAGCTGAGGGATATTAAATGTGAATCCAGCACAGTACATTTTTAGGAGATATAAAAACCCAACATACTGTAAAATTTATAGCTTCCTCTCCCTCCCCAAAAAAGGAAAAGAAAAAAAAAATCTACTGCTAGAACATATAAATTTTGCTGAGGCTCTAAAAGGTGTCATAAAACCTCCCTGCCACAGATACAGTTGGCGTTACAGTAGGTATTTCTGTAACGCAGATTTGTAATAATTTGGGTTTTGTACATTGGGTGGTAATACTGCGGTGCTTTAGGCAATATGCCTATAATGTCCAACACAACAGAATGCCTGTTGGGTCTCATTTCATGTATATAAATTATATATAATCTGAACAAACACGAATGGTGGGACCCATATATAAACAGTCTTAATATTTCAACACCTACATTTCTTTATGAACCTGGGTGGTTAGAAAGGTGGTTGCAAATGATTATTTCTTTACCAAGTTCACATGGAGTAGTTTGCTCAGTTTAATAATAGTCTATCTTGTTCAGGCTGAACAAACTGGTCCCTGTGGGGAAAAAAAAGGGGGGGGTGGTAATAAATCAATAGCCCAGATGTAATCTTAGGTGTCTAGAATGCAGAGAGGGATTTTGGAGCATAATGGCACTGGTTGTCTATTGTCATTCAGACATGAGCTGCATCAGAAAAGGGCTTGTGGGAACCTGATAAGAGTTGGTCAAAAGTGGGCCATAAATCAAATGCAGGCAGTATTCTGCTGATTTCACACACACGCTCACTGGGAAAAAAAAAAGAAAAAAAAAGATAGAGAAGAAAAAGTGATAGATCTGCAATTTACTGCTTATCACATCTGCTAGAAGTTTCATAATACAAAAGCCTGACCTTCAATGAATAAACACCCTAGTTGACTACCTGTTTCTGCCTAGAAAATATGGCACTCGAGTCTCCTAGAGCTCAGAAATGCGGCTACGAAAATGATGTGACATCTTCAGGTTTAACAAGCTTCTTTTTGTTGCTAGCAGTTGAGTAGCTGTAACTTTGGTTACTAGTAGCCACTTTAACTTCAGATGCACAGTGTTTATTGAAAGGAACTAGATACTTATTCAAAGACACTAATAGCCTATGGGGACAAAATAGTTCATAGCAAGGGATTATGGAAAGAGCAATGTGCATGGCTCTTTTACTTACATTTACGTTTTGCTTCTGCCTAAAGAGAAAATAAAAACTAGCAGTAACAATACATTGATTAGAGAGAGGTGTCCATGCTGCAATACAGGTACCTCTGCTGGGATCTGGCCACATCAACATCCACAGGTGACTGGTGCTACTCATTTACTTCAGCCCTTCACAAGGGTCATTTGTCAATTTTAACCTTGATTCAGACTCATATTTCAAAGCTCTGGCAGTATCTATTTCTTTAAATGTTGCATATTCATTACTTCAGGACCAAACGCTTTAAATTATTTTTCCAATTTTCACATAGACTGCTAGATCAATGCAATTTTTATCTGATGTTTAATCTGTTTTCAGTTATACCTTCCTAAGGACTTACTGCAGATAATACCTATCGCTCAAGTTAAGGTCCTGTATTTTGAACAAATTGGGAGGGACTGAATTACTGTCTTACAGGAAAGATCCTAATAACGTGAGTTGGCAAGTTATCCCTTAGCAACTCCACAAGCCTCACAAATGTTAGCCCACAGAAGACAAATCCATTCTCCACCCCAGTATCATACAAAGGGAAAAAGAGTATGAGATTAAAACAAAGCCCCAAAATTAACAGAAGCCTTTCCTAAGATGCTCGCACCTCATCTTGCCTGCACTGGTCTGGCAGATTTCCAGTCCCTTAAAGTAAAGGTTGTCTTCGCTTCAGACATCTTCTGCAGCACAGGGTCAATCACAGCTTGAGAATAATGAACTGAACACTAAAAAAATGGTGCAAAGTAGTTTGAAATGTTTATTGCCCGGATTTTGTTACCGCAACTTTATTGTTCTCTGGAAGAAATCTGCCCTTGCAGGTTCAGGGTCCAACCAGTCAGTGCACAGGTAAACACAGAAAGAGGGAAACAGTGGGACATCTGGTAGATCACTCATGTGGGGACCCTTTGCAAGTTAAACTACCCATACTATATAATCAGTACAGGGCGTGCACGAGACGGTCCCAGCACAGCAATTCTTCCCTCAGCAGAAGGGATTTTACTTCCCCCAGATACCGCACAGAAACAAGCTTTACTTTTCCTTGCTCAGCTGTAGTGACTTTGGTATATTATCATGTCTAACAGCAGCTGTTAGAGAGAAGACAAGAAGGTTACCAGCCTATTTAGAAATAATTCCTCACAACCTGGAAGTAGAATTAATGAAAACATCTCGGATTTTGATCCTAGTGCAAGTTCTCTGCATGCTTGCTGGTCTACTTGCCACTGCTGTGCAGGCTTCGCTGTCAGAGAGGACAACGGTTATCAATCACGTCAGAGCACTTTAACAAGGCAAGCAAGCTACAAACACCTCGCAAAATTTATGTCACTGGGGAAGAGTCATTAATTTGGATTTCCAGCTTCCTGCTCAGGCAAAATTAAAAAACAAAATATTGAATATAGAGTCGTTTGATTTAACGCACACAAATAGGTAATTGAGTATATATCTGCTGACCTTCCCTAAGAGGAAGGGCATAAATATTCTGGCTTGGTTTTACAAACCAAACAAACTCCTATAATAAGAAAAAAGCAATTTAATTATTTTATATATATATTTGTTCACCTTGGTTTGCTAGGAGAGAGATTGATTCCTTTGTTAAAAATTATGTTTGGAGGCGGGAAAGGACTTTAATTTGTATAAAGTGCATTCCAGGAATTAACATTCTCCCTGTTTGAAGGAGAAAAACTGTGCCATTAGATTTCATCGGTACTAAAAGAAAAAGGTTGTAGGGTTATTTTGGTTTGGGTTTTTTTTTGGGGGGGGTGTGGGGGAGAGAGTGTTAATCAAGGTTGTTGGCGGGGAGGTGCGGAAGGGAGTTAGATTTTTGCAGTGCTTTACCATGCCCGTGTGCGCCCTTATTTTATCTGTGTTCTCCGTGTACATGGATGCTCATGAATAGGTCTACAGCTTTATTCTGATAGCCTAGCAGTAGCAATAGCAAGACTTCGCTAGTATCACTCTAACACTCCTAATTGCACATTAAAATTAGCAAATAGAGTCATTCTGTTCCATGCAGAGACTGTAAATTCCTACCCTTCCCAAACACAAAATACCTACTTCCAAACCTCTTAAGTCCTATATTTTTCCAAACACAGACCTTCCCCAGCAGCTTCCTCTCCTGTCTTCTGACATCTCCACCCCTTCTCCCTCTCATCGAGGTGTAGCATCTCAGCTGAATACTCTCAGGACCACTCCACAGGCCTACTCCTTTGTCCTTCTGAACCAGCTTCAGCAAGGTTTGGCCCAGCTTTCTTCTTCTTCTACAAACCCTGCCTTCAGAAAGTTACCCAGAAAAATGCAGGGCCTCCTATACAGGACTACTGAAGGACTTCACCCATTTTCAAGCCTTAGTAGTTAGAGGGACTGGCTGAAAAATTCCTTTCCCAAAACAACCAGGATATGCTAATCTTGGCAATTCCCTGGCAACTTCAGCTGGGGTCCCTTTTTTGCTAGAACAAGATCTTGACTGCATTTTACTATTCAGCAGCTTGCACTGAATTAAAAGAAAATAAAAATCTACAAACCATATGGAGGAAACACGGATTAATCGGTGTAGGAAGCTCACGTTATGCGTACGTGCTTATTAGAAAAAGGCTGAATTAGAAACACTGCTTAGCTGAAACAGCTGACTCATGTTGCTACAGATTGAATCGAGTCAAAAGTACTTCGGGGCTAATGGAAATATGTCGTTCTCTCAGCCCCAAGCCAAGAAATATTTATGTATTATCACAAGCTTGTGTCCTGCATAAAACCTCAGTTGCAAGTTAATTGCTCTGCATGTCTCCAAGGCTTTGGGTTGGCCTGGCAATCCTACCTTATAGAAATTCAACAGATGTCCCTATACGGAGCTGTCTGAGCTCACGCTATGCCCTTACATCCAAAAGTCCACTTTGAGGCAAAAAAAGGAGAAGGAGTGATCAAGAGGTGGAATGACTGTGAAACACAGAGCAGCTCACAAAAGGGAGCTTAAAGAGAGCTCTTCCCAGGAGGAAGGAGAGGATAATTAGAGTTTAGTGAGAGTCATTCTCTTCCCTTTCAACGCAACTCATAAGGGATATGTGCTGATTATCAAATAAAAGAGGATAATGCATTGCTGAGAGACTGTACTGTGCAAATATTCATTTGAAAGTGTTTACACTACAAATTTAGCTCATTTCCTGCATATTTATGCACAGATGGTAATTTCCTCGGATTCAAAACTGGTTGAGAAGAGGGGGAAAACGCTCACAGAAATGCTAGCAAATTCAAAGGGATCTCTACCTAGCAGCAGCCCAAACATTTCGTTTTCCGAATCCCCTTCCCTCCTTTTTCTCCAGCTTTCATTCTGTAAAATGGTAATCGCCTTTGCACACTTCAAGATTTACAACGGCCATGCAAAAATACAAGCAATTGCAAAATATTTTTTAGCAAAAGATTCTAAAGCAAATTTGACACATGAAGTAATTATAAAAAATAAAACACTTTTGTCTTAATCCTAAAAATTAAAATCTGCTTCTCATTATACATTATTTCAATTAGTTACAAACTCCAACCAAAGACATCCAGCAGTCTCAGTTACATCTAGTATTTTTGACCCTATCTCATCTTAAGCTCCACGTCACTGGTGAGATGTGCATGGGAAATGTAAACTGTTGGATACCTTTCCTGGCAAAGTCAGACACATACTGTAAACAGATTACTCTTACCCAATTACTAATTTAAGACTAATTTGTTTATGTTTTAATTCTTTGGTAATTTGTTCTTCGTGAAGAACAATTATGATCCGATCACGTAGTTAACAGCTATAGCCTAATACACATACAAAAATGATGGAGAGGTCACGCTTGCTCCCCCAACCCCAATCACTAGCTCCCTTCTCCATCCAAATTACTAGATTAATAAAAATAAAAATTATTCTAACATTTAATGTAAATAATAGAGCTATTTTACATCTGGACAACTGCTTCCTGAGAGTGCAGGTGCAGGACATACTTTCAAGCTCTTCTCCATGACAATAAGACTTTTGCAGAGGGTATTGAAGGTTATAGCTACACAGAAGAAACACGACTCCAGAGGATGAGAATTTAGAGCTAATATCAGGGGAGTTGTCAACAACACTGCCAGTAAAGCTTAGTTCTGGTATATTTTAACTTCGACCATTCCAACTTCTTCCATGCCCATTATAAAAAGCAAAGCGAACTGCAGAGAGCAGAATAAGAAAGAGTATCAGCGTGGTAGACAAGGTATAGCCACAGTCAGAAAAGGGCCTTTTCCCCAGCATAAGGAACTATAGTTTCCACTCTGCACACCTCAATTTCAAGTCCTCCAGTAAAAGCACATGGCAGTAAAAAATATTATTGCTGAGTTAGGACAAACAGCCTTACCAGCGGGACAGCGTGCTTTGGAGGTCTGCACCATAATGCTTTGAAAGTCCTCTTGAAGACTTCAAGGAATAAAATCTGTGCAGAAAGACTTTACTTGAGCAGCAGCCCTCATTTCCGCCATGTAAAACATTTCACAGCTTGTCTCATTATAGCATTTGTAAAAACACTGTCTGAGAGCAGTGGTGCATAAATGAATTATTTAAGTTTTGCAGCAAATCACCCTGATCTTGTGTGCGGCTTCTTAATGCACTCTAAGTGAGCCCTAGGAGGCAAATCATAGTAGACAAGGGGTGTAATGTAAACCAAGTTTTATTAGCCACGAAAAGCCACACTACAACATTTATTAAGTATCAAAGACAGTGCATTTAAATAAGTTTGATTTGGTAAATAATAGCCAACATTGCGTCTATCTTCCCTAGTTCCAAAGGCTTTTTTTTCTTTTAAAAAAAAAACAACCAACATCAAACCCAAAAAAAGCTGTTTATTTTCTTGTCAGTTCTGCTAATATAACGGGTCCTCTCTATTTTGCAAATAGTCATTTTCAACAAATTACCATGTGTCACAAACTGTCTGCAGCTCTGTAGCCTTAATACTTCGCAGAAAAGTGAAAGTGCATTAGTATGTTATCATCCAGTCCTTATCAGCACGAGCTCCGTGGTCCCTGCTGCCCTTAGTAGCCTGGGAAACACACACTGCCCACAGCTCCCTGCCCTGCCCTCAATAAACAGGCCCCAAACATCCTCCTAATATTTTCCTCTTCTAGGCAGCTGCCTCTTGTGCTGCTAACACGGAGCAGACCTTCAAAACCAAAACTATTTCTGCCAGAGCTCCATTTTCAATATGGTACAAAATTTAAAAGGCAGCTTTGCAAAGCCTTCTTCCATACCTCTGCCCTTTTCTTACCTCATTAATCTAATCTCAAGAAAAAACTAAGCACTACCTCACATGCCATACGTTTATGACACAAATCATCTTTTATCTTTGGCCAAGGAGATAAGTCCAAGTCCAGACAGACAATAACAATAAAAAAAAATTAAATATACCAAAGTACTCAATGGGCAGACACTCACTGATAAATATTTAATGTTCTGATAGCGCAATTTGGGTATTTGTAAAATGCAGCTGGTTTTCCTTTGTGCAAGCATCTCCCTTGCTCTCTCCAGCTTTGGTCTAGCTATAAAAAAAAAAAAAGAAATTGATAACTTCTCCATGTGCCCTGAATGCTGAATGAGAGGTGCTTAAAACCACCCATCTGAAGCCACATAGGCTTGTAGCAACCAAGTCCAAGTCCCCCATCCTTCCCATCACAGGAGGGCTTTTTCCTTCCTTCTCAGGAGCGCATCAGGACTTCTCCATTGTGTGGGATATGATGGTGGTACAAAAAAAACAACGAACAAGCCACCCAAACAAGCAAAGATTTGTCTCTTCCGCTCTGAAAAGCTATAATGCTTCCTACTACTCACTCTCCAGACTACTTAATACCGGTTCCCTTTCTCAGAAATCACTTCTTTTCTTTTATTTTCTTCTACAACGCAGCCAGCTGAAAATCTGGTGCCTGAGGAATGAAGGAAAAACACAATTTTAGGCACAGTGCCCCAATCAGCCTAGAGTCACGTGGCGACTCTCACCGAATCTTCTAGATGGTGGGACACAGAGCCTCCTCTGGGTGTGCAGAAACGTGTTTCTGCAAATAAAAGGTTTTTCTCGCTCATTGGTTTAGTTGAGCATCTCTTACTAAGTAAATTCTGAGCTCCAGAAATGACTAATATTTGCCATCCCAGCTCTTTCTGCCCTCCCCAGGGTTTAGCAGCAGAAACAACCATGCTGGTTCTTTGAACAAAAGTGGTAGAATTTATCCTGAAATTCTGCAACTGTTTTTTTTTGTTTTTTTTTTTTGCTTTTTCCTTCCTTCTCTGACTAGAAGAATCCCTTACATTGCTCTCCTTTTTTTGTGAAGGTGTTTCTATGAGCAGCTGCACAAACAGGATAACCAGATTGAGACTCTGAAACTGAAGAAAGCAATAATCTTTTTTCTAACTGGAAACTTCCTACCATTTTTCTCCTTAGGTATTTACATTTTCCAAAGCAAGAAGAAAAAAAATCTTTACACTTTTTCATTGACTTTTTTTTCATCTTGTCTTTTTTTTTTTTTTTTTAAAATGACCTGGTTGTGAAACAGGGTAACCCTTTTTGCAGAAACTATTAACTATTTCTGTGCGATTTTTTAATTGATTGTATCTGGAATGGGGGCCACTAGACAAAGTACACAGTAAAAGTAGCAGATAAGTAGGCCTTCTCTGCAGCAGGACGCAACAGATGTTTCAGTGGAATGAGCAAGTTTCACTTACAGTCCAGATGTGTAATATATACAGAGAGAGCAATGGGAACCCAAAGGAAAAATGATGCCACTTATAGCCATCCATGAAGAGATTATTTTCCTATAGAAAGGAGCAATCAAACAGTTGTCCAACTACTTAAAACAAGAGATGTTCATCTTTCAGCCATCCACATTTGAAGAGGTGCTGCTGAAATGGCCTGGGAATCCAACAGCTTTACAGGGCATATTGGCCAGAGCAGAATTTGCTTTCCACTATAAAACAAGCTATTGCTTTCCATACCTCATCACCACCAGAAAAACTAAACCAAACCAACCACACCACTGCTGATGCATGGACACAACATGTAATTACAGAAAATGCCATTTTTCCCATCTGGGTTTTCTATTCCTCTGCAGTTATATTCTTACTCCTTATACTAAGAACTATTCCTATCAAATACAAGGGATACAATATTTAATGGTCAAATATTCAGTATTTCAAAGTTCAGAAGAAAAGTTCATTACCAAAAGAAAGTATAAACAAGGAGACGATAAAATAGTCATCATAAAATATGATAATAATCCCTTCAATGGCATATCTTGCTGTTGTAATTAACTAGTAATACATTCCTCCCATGTTTCATAGAGTTTTACTGCCTTAATATATAACTGGAGCTCTTTAGCAGAATCAGCATAACTCAATCATCATTTTCCTTTTCCATCTACTATAACCAAGATTCATATCTACACAGAAGTATTTTTAGTTCCTATCTTACAAATCCATCACGCTTTGATGACTTATCAAAAGAATATCCAAATTACACCGCCATGTTCGAGACTTAACTGCTGTGTCATTTATTGTGCATGTTTCCTGATACACAGCCTTGATAGCGCATCGAGTCAATAGACATATTTAAGTTTGAGAGTTAAGCCTGTGTTATATCTTCTAAGCAACTATTAGACTACATTGAAGCTATGTTTTATAAGCGATTTTATAAACCTCTCCCTTTCTCCACTGTTGTTGTTTGTAGAAAATCTGATAACTGGTATTGATTGACAGTTTTTTTAAGTGAGCATCAGTAATCAGGTCAGATTGAGTTACACTTTCTAAATGTTCCTAAAAATATTCTATGATCCTGATTATTGATCAAGGGAACGTGTTTGGTTTATAAATTTAAGTTTCTGTAACAGAGACTGTTTCAGGAAGGCCCACCATTAGCAACTTCACAGCGCCTGGTCAAGGACATCTTGAATATTCATATTTTGTTTTTTCCCTGAAAGAAAATACATGTTACTTAACTCTTTAGGCAAATTTCATTTCTTTAAGTGCAAATCAGTTCCCAGTGAAATAATACTCAATGAGAAAGAAAAGTCAGGTCTGGAAAGCTAAACGTCTCCAAGTCGTGTTCTTAGTGATTTTAGTAGCCTTGATATTCCAGTGCTCAGCTGGAAGACATCTCAGAAGGCCAGTAAGCAGTCACTCCAGTGAGCTTTAGGATGTTTTCATCTAAACTCCTGAAACTCAGAACAGCAACATTAAATTAACTAGTCACAAGTGAAAATTACAGGGGCACATCCTGCAAACTTGCTCAATTTTACCACAGATTTTGCTGAGTAACTGTTGGTAAGATCTGGACTTCACCTCAAAAATGGCTGCATTTTATAAATACTCAAGCCCCAAACTATTGGGATGTTGGCCTTGCATAATAGGACTTGCTAGTGAGGAACTTCATCTCTTCGAGTTATCTCAAATGAAATCAGTTTGACCCTGTCCATACGCAGTGATCCTTTTTGGTGCAGTCTGACACACATGCCAAAGTCAGAATTCTAGCTGTCTGCTGTTTCTGCAGCACAGGAAATACACACAGCACCTATAAAGCAGATCAACCGACATTTTCCATTTTAAAACACTGCCTTCAGACAATTGCAATCACTTGGAAGGAAATTCTTCAAATTGGGGTTTTTGTTTTAAATTCAGATTTGGGGGAGCTGGGGTTTTGATTTTGGGGTTTGTTGGTTTTATTTGTATTCAGAAAAATATTGAGGTGGAAGCTGGGAAGTATCATGTGAACTGGCTGGATCACCACACCAAGTAAAAATCCATGAGAACCGGGTCTACAGACATCTCAAAATAAATGCACAGCTCTCCGCATTACTTTGCTTTTCTCATGCTTAAAAATATTCTTCCAACCACTTAACTGTTTCATGCTTTGAAATAAAAGCTTGAAATTTGTCAGCAGCTGCTCTGGCATTAGATAAATGCCTTTTGGTAGTTCATAAAAAGTTACCTAAAGTTGGTCAACTTATAAGCCTTTAGGGAAAAATAATAAAATCAGTTCACACCTAATCAGAAAATATTTCTTTGACTTCTGCAGCTAAATTCTCTCCTGCCTGCATCTCCAGTGGGTCGGCTTCTGTCTGAAGCTGCAGAGACAAAGCAGGGCTTTCCTTAAAATTTCTTCTTCAGGTGCCAGGCAGGGAAGTGAGAAAAGGAAAAAGTCTCCTGCAATCTCGAGGGTCTCCTCCTCACCGCTCCCATCGTACCAGCTACATACACTTCAACTTCTTTGCCAGTGAACAAGAGTCCCATAAATAACAGTCACTTTCTCTACATAATCCTGATTTATTCCCAGAGAGTCTGTGTTGTACCCTGAATCCAGCAAGTATGGAAGAAATATTACGACTCTAAGAGAGGATCACAGAGCAGACATGCTAGAAAGGCTAAATTAACTTCGCCATACTGGCAAAGGTACCACATTTGATACAGTTTTTGGCATCTAGCTTTAGAAATACTTTAAGGCAGTGTAAAATGGCTATGTAACCGTGTAATTGCACATCTTTAAGAATATTCATTGAACTTCATTAGACAGCACGATATTTTTCTCTTTTTTAAAAAATAAAAATCATTCCCCTGTATTCAACTTTCCATTTCAAAAGTTCTCACTACCTAAACTCTGTTCTTATTTCAGTATTTAAAAGTTCCACTGACTTCGGGGGGGAGAGGACTTATGTCAACGATGCACGTTCTGAAAATCCCACTGGCAATACAATGAAGGGCTGCAGTGCTAGAAATATTACAAATGGAGTATTTTACTAACATTGGTAGTGCCAATCTACTTCAGCTTATATTGCCATGCCAGAAACATATTGTGGGATAATGAAAACTGCCCAGTATGGGAAAATGCTATTAAACAGTCTATTTTTGTCACCCAGTTCACCCAAAGTAAACAAGGGGATGCTCAGCCCAGCTTAGTGCTTCATGAATCACTGTGCTAATTTAAAAAAAAAAAAAAAAAA
>NW_009222527.1:0-604 GCF_000690835.1 Fulmarus glacialis
CTGGCGCTCACAGCCCCTTTCTCTGCCTCTGTAGCCTGAGCGCTTCACAGGCGGCTCCTGAGCTGTGTGCAGGCTCTCTGGAGCTGAGGTTTGAGAAAGAATAGGAAATGGCTTCGTCTGGGTGGAGGGGAGCACCTGATCGCCAGGCAGGGAGCGAAGCCAGTGCGGGCCTTGTGCTGCCTTCACGGTGTGGGGCAGCGCATCAGCGGCTGGAACTAGCAGGTGGAAATAGTTTGTCCATTAAAAACAAGTGAATAATTTAAAGCTTCGTGCTTAATGAAGATAGTGTGACTTGGACGAAGTGTCTCCTTTTTCCACGAAAAATCAAAACACGTTTTTGTTTTTTAAAGAATAAAAGTGGAATTGGCTTTAGCCTATATACCTACATTCTCTCCTTCTTCTCATGTATCTATTTAACAACACATTGGCCCTCAGCTCCCTGGCTTTTCTCTGAATAAAATAGTCACTTTACTCCAACATACTACCACTTGCTTTTCCTGCTCTGTGCGTAAATTACTTTCCCATAATTGTCTTTCTTGACTCATAGCTTGAGCCTGCAGGTGCTGAATCTCTTGTGAATAGTACCAAGTGGCATCATTCCTGC
>NW_009222527.1:624-27626 GCF_000690835.1 Fulmarus glacialis
AGCCTATGGCTGGACGCAGGATTAAAACCAGAACAAAAGAGGCCTTGAATAGTGTGAAGCAGGGGTTACTTTCCTTTGGGAAATCTGAAGGGCAGGTACCATAAACTGCAGGAGTGAGCTAGTGCCAACTGGCCATGTATTTTATGTACCTGCACAGTGGTTTGGCTGTGGAAAGAGCTGAGTCAGGGGTGTAGATGCAAGCTCTGTCAGTCAAAGGCAATTCCATTTAAGAGGTGGGAGAGGCTCTGTCTCGAGTCCTGTGAACATATGAGACAGATGTTGCCAAACATGTAGCTAAATTTGAGAGTATTTCTGCCTTTCTGAAGAGTGCAGCTGTTTGTAAATGCTGTAGAATGTTGCAGCTTTGGGAATAGTGAGCAAAAGAGGGGTTTGGAGTGGGTCAATTCATGATAATCTGCAGGGGCACTCGGACAAAAGAACACTGTAAAAACTGTAGCCTAGTAGCTAATAATCCATCTAATTTAATAATTACTGAGAGCAATGAAGCATCCTCATTTTTTATACAAAGCTAGTGCCAAAACTAGCCTTTTGTAGGGTCATTATTTGCTTCTATATTGCCATCAGAAAAGAGGGAGGTGTGATAATGGATAAGTTATGCTACAGCCAGCCCGTCAGTTCTCTGCCAGTTGAACCATTCTGTCTTCTCTGCAGCAGTAATGTTTCCTTGGAAATTGGTCCTTCCAAGTGTACAAGTATATTTTTATTCCTTCATTAAAAAATGAGGTGAGAGAGCAGTGCATAATGAAAACCACAGGATCATCTATGCAGAGCGCATGATTTCAGGATGAAAGCCTCTTGCAAACACTTCCCCTCTGTAAAATGGACCAGTGAACACTTAGGCAACTGTTTACTGGGTGAAGACATCGCTGAGTGCCTCCCTTTGTCAGAGATTGGTTTCTTCCAAAATCTTAGAAAAAGAACTGCCATAGTAATTATCACCAGTTCCATTTTCTGTTGTTTTTTACACAGAAAGTATTACATACAAAACAGCTCCAGCTGTGGGCTATAATGCACCTGCACACAGAGCATGCATAGAGCTGTGGGCTAACAGCTCTGAAAGAAATTGTGTGTAAGCTGCTGTGAACAAAAGTCTCAGAATAGCCCATTTCCAAAATAGGATTGCTTCCCCTGAATGTATCAGTATCATACTGTACAGCATATTATCCTACATTAGTAAGCAAATATATGTATGCATTTTTTATTAGAAAGACTACTTACATATAAAGTTGCACAAATTTAAATCAGGAGTAACCAATTCTATTCTGTTTGGGAGGAGGAGCGTGGGGAAGTGATAGAGCCTGCTGCTTCAGGATGAGCAAACAGAAGAGGCTTAGCATTGGCAATCATTTGTGTGGCCATTTGGCCAAAAAGGTAGCCCTTGACTGTGGAGACTGGTAATTAATGCCAGTATGAGTTGTTACAAAGCACCAGCATCCCATTCCATAAGTGACTGCCTTTCACTGAGGGCTGAAGTATGGTCGATGAAATATGACTTGTATTTTGCACCCAGCTCCTAATCCACTGAAGTCCAAAGCAGTTGGAGGAGACACCAATTGTTTGTGCATCTGGAAGGATCAGTAAGCAAAATGTTTTCAAGTGAAAGGCTCAAACAGGGTGAGGAGCTCCAGCATACTTGGCAAGGATGAGGGGAAGCAGTGGCTCTAGAAGTAGGAGTGTGCTTTCTCTCTGCTTCTACCTCCTTTCCATTCCTCTTGCATTAATTCCAGGTTATTGCTCACTGGCCTCTAGAGCAAATCTGCAGCATCACCAAGTGCTCCAGTTGAGCCCTTTTTTGGAAGCTCAAAGCTGTTCCTGTGCTGAAAGTGCATCCAAGCACGGGTGGCCTGTTAACATCCATCACACAAGCACAGGAGGCCTGGCTCCTATGGCCAGGGCAAGATTTTCAGGTGGGATAGAGAGCGCCAGCTAAAGCAAAGGATCTCTGGAGATGGAGAAGGCCACCCTGCTCTCTCACAGAGAGGGGAGCAATGCATAAACATCTTTTCTCCTGCACTTAAAAGAGCAGGAAATTAGAAGTCTTGCCCCCATAGGCCACCATGCTACTTACTTTTTTTTTCTCTCGCAGGCACTACCTGTAGGTGTGAGCATGAGCTTCCTATAGGATGTGTTTTCTGGCAGCTGTTCCCTATATGGTACTCTGAGAGGGGAAAGACACCTTTACTTACTTTCAAATAATCTCATGGGCATTCCAGTTATGTGTCTGCAAGGATTATAACGGTAGTTGCATCCTTAAATCACAAAGCTCTTTACAAAGGAAATGATACATTATCCCCATTTTAGGTGCATCGGTTGTGTTTTTTGTTGTCAACAAAACATGCTGAGGCTCGCTGTTGAGCACAGAGGCTGACTGGCATGGAGCGGCCCATGTTCACTGTGTTTCCCTCCAAAACGGAGTGGCTGCCTTCTGCATGTCTGCTGGGAATGGCCTTGGGTTGCACTGATTCCTGAGCTGTGCGGGGAATTGTTTGGGACACTGCCAGTTGGCTTCAGCAAAACTGATGCCAAGGATTATGTCAACAGTTTATAGAGGATTGAATTCCAATGCCCTGGAACATCCCCTGGCAGGGTTTAATTTATACGATAGACCTAGCCAGAGAAAGATGAAGTGCTTTTCCCAAGGTCACATAGCATGTTTTGAGCCTTAATCTTGGGAGATCCCTTGAAAGATACAGTTCCCTGGGCTGCAGTACACTAAATATGCCACAGATCTTGTGTATATGCCTAGGCTTTAACATAGAGAGGTGCTGTCACATGGAAAGACTTTTTTCATATTGTTGTCTGAGTCCTTTCCCAGCTTGCAAAATAAAAAAATTAAAAAAAAAAAAAAAAAGAAAAAGGGATTTGCTGAACTCTCCTGAGGCAGTATATACCTTTGTCTTTAACACCTAAGCTCCAAAGCTTAAAACCAGGCATGAAACACATAATTTGAAGCACACTGGAAGAATGATTTGTCTTCCCATGTTTAGCTTGGGTTCATTTAAAATTCCATTTAATGTCATTTCTAATTCCTATCCCAATAAACCAAGACACTTTATTGCTATTGTGACATAAAGCTCTTGGGTATCTGTTTTACTAGCAACTTTTAGTGAGAGTCAGAGTGCTTGAAACTGGATTTTGGTGAAATGTAGGTGCCTTACTTCCAGAAAGCAATCCAAAATACCTTCTCTTCAGCACAGCTTAAATCTAAAGTACATATATACCCTACTTCCCTAGGCATGCAGGAAATGAAGGGAATGCACTGAGAAAGTAGGCACATGTAAACTCCCTCACAATCTAGACTTTCAGCATGAGGAAACCTGAAATCCACTAGTTTCCATCCTATTTTTGCCTGTACGTATAGCTCTGAGTTCACCACAAAGCACTGCAGCTGCCGTCATAAGAATGTGACCCTTATTGGTGGCATTTCTGCTTTCCACTGGGAATAAGCATAATGGCTGGCATTCTTGCTTAGTTTTGGGAAGCACCTGGATCCAATGCTCTTCTCAGCCTGAAGGCATTCAAACCCACAGTTTTCATTATGATTTATATTCTCTAACCACCAGGACTGGGGGTGGCAAAAGCAGAGCTGGGCTCAGACAGGAAGGCAGATCTGGAGCAGGAAGAGAGAAAGCCTGAGGGTATATGTAGGTGGGTGGAGGAAAGCCTGGATTATCGTCATGCTGAGGAGGGGGAACTGAGAGGTAGTCTTCCATTTTGTGGGCAAGTGCTCTCTAGTCACTAAATTATCATGTAATGGGGTGATGGTCATCTCTGCCTTGTCCTTTGGCTGCTTTGGGAAAAGTAGTGCTCAGCTCAGCCAAGTGTCTCCTTTAGGAGAAGACTCTGAACTTCAAGAGGGCAAAGAAGTGCAGGAAAGAGGAGAGGGTCAGGATCTCAGGCTGTGCCTTGTAATCCTTGCTCCGTGCATGAGAGCACTGCATCACCTGTGGAGACACCCCGTTCCCTCCACTTACCCTGCCAGGGGCCCACCTAACTCTGATGCTGTCAGTCCCTGTGGTGGCCCTGGGCACAGATGTGTTAGGGGAGGCACTGCCTGTGGTGGGTGCTGAAAAGTGGCTTCTCAAGCTTTTCCCATGCCCCCTGTCCTGCCATTCAGTCTTCTCATGATGGCCGAGGTGCAGAGTCAGGGCCCCTCTTACAGGGCTTTAATGTCACACAGTAGGAACGGGGGCCTGGCGCTCTAGTTGTGCTCTGAAGCTTTTTATGAGCTGCTGTGGTAGTATCTGTTGTATTTCTACAGCACCAAGAAAGGAGTATGCTGCTTTCCAAGTAATACATAGTGGTGGTTCAGCTGAGATCTTCAGCTTACAACCGACCCCTTGGAGAATAGAACCCCCCTGTCTGCTCTGATATTACCCCATCAGGCAGCTGTTGACTCTCTTTCCTGACATGGGTCAGAGGTCTAGAGCTAGTTTAATTTAATTTTAATTAAAGGTGTAGACTTCGTGTAATTGCTGGAAAAATTAATGAATGTCTTGAGACATTATGTTGTTTTCTGAATTTATTTGCCTTCTCCTTACACACACAAGCATGTACATGCTCACACAAATGCCCAGCTCCAGGTCCTCAGTAAGCCTCAGTAGGCTGCACCTCACTAGTTATGTCCAGCTTTGGGCTGAAGAAATCCTGAAGGATAGCAATTCCACCGAAATATCTCTACCAAGCCCTTAGAGCAGTGAAGAACACAAAATACTATCTCCCTGTGGATGCTCCAGAAAAATTTGACTGAAATTTTTTGGTCATGACTTGTGCCCTTGTATATGTTGGGACAATGCCCAAGCCTGTGCACGCTCTATCCTGATTTAAGTTACAGGGAGGCTCCAACAGAAATGACAGATAACATCATCTTCTTGAGAACTTCTTTCAGGTGTTATTCCCCATTCAGGTTTGCGGATGTGTTTATGTGTTTGGTGCTGCTGCAAGTTGGTTGATTTATTATGCTTATTGTGGTATCTGTCTTTTTAATTGGGTGTTAAAAGGCAAGCAAGATTAGATTAAGCTAGAAATTACTGGAGGGTGATTTGCTGAACTTAAAGTAAATTAATAAGCATATGGTTGGTGGTTCTAATGGCAAAAAGGACTTCTTTTTTGTCTCTCTCTGTCATCAGTGCAGTCAGCATACTGGATTCTATTTTTCTGCTGTGGGTGTGTTACTGCAAGGGTGCGTGGGATGGTCAGGACACTTGGTCTGGTGTCTTCGTATTGGTTTAGGTGTGCAAACTGCAGCTGAGCATATAGCAAAAAAGTTGATAGAACAAATGAAAAATGGCAATTATTTTCTTCTGTACAGAAACACTCTCCCTGGAGGACTCTGATTCACTAATTCAGTTTCATGGGTTTTACTTGAAGAAATGATCTTTTATAAATCTCAGTCTTATACTTCTGGCTAGTTCGTGCTTAATAAATCATTAAATGAATCCGTCAGGAACATAGTGCCACATTTAAAAAAAGGGTCTGGAGAGAGCTAATAGACAGATGTGTGGTAGCTGGAGTAACAAAGAATTTACAGCATGCACAAGAACGGAGAACGATCATTAAACTCCCATGCGGAGGGTATTGGGGCCCACAGCTTCAGAGTACTATTGGGTCCTTAGTCCATGCACATCAGCTGAACCCAAATAATCCTTTGCCCCAACGGCGCAGGATATCTTCCACTTCTTCCAACCTTTCAGAATTGCCTGTGCACATGTGAAAAAATGCTGCTGATGGATCCCTGTGTTTGCTCCTTGCTACTCCCCAGCCCAATCCCACTCTAACATCCAGGTGGGATCTTGGTGAGGAGCTGCCTCTAAACCTGCTCTGCACCTGCAGGGGTTCAGATTCCCTCTGCTTTTTGTCTTGCTGTGAATGAAATCGCCCAGTCATTAAAAACAAACCTTCTGGGAATATCCATAGGCTGTGGTATCTGAAGATATGGAGCAAGTCGACAGTGCAGGTAAGCTAATCCTGCTGCAGGGTAGACGATGGGCTAGCTGATTTCCTGAGGCTCCTGCCAACTCTTTCTTCTATGGCCTTTCGGTCAGATAGAAAAACATGTCTGGGGAAAAAAACATTGTTCTGTGGCTTACATAATGATGGTCAGACAGAAGGATGCTAGTTCATCCAGCAAAGTTAGGAAAAGAAGTATCCCAGATGTAGCTGTAGCAACTAGAGATTAGGGTCTAGCTGGTTCAATTAATGAAATTATGCCAGTTTATACCAGCTGAGAATCTGGTCTCTGAAGTTTTCATCTGTATTAAGTCCTCAGGGACAGGATATATTCTGGGAAGGGCATGTTCTCTACTTGAACAGTGGTAGCAAGCCAGAGTGATCTGATTGGTCTCAGACCACAGCCGTGTTTTCTTCTGCAAAAGCTTTTTCTCCACATGCTGGATTTCGTTTTTCAATCTTTTTGAATTAAAACATGTTTTGTTCCTTGCCACCAAATCCTGAACTGGGAGAAACTCCTATTGCTGTGGTCAGCATAGACTGGGGATCACCAACTGAAATGGAGGCCATAGGTTGGAACCTGGCATCCAGGGTGGCCATCATGTGACACCAGCCTTCTTGGAAAGTACAGGGCTAAGTAAGATCTGGCCGTAAAACACTTTCTTATACGGGAAGGCAGCTTGCCAGCTTGCCTGGGCAAAGCCAGAGGCAGGTGGATTGAGACTTTGGACACTCCGCACTGTTTTCCATCCTTTTTCAATATGCCCAAGCTGACATACAAGTTTTTGTATACTCTCATGCTCTTTTTCTCTTTGCAAGGTCATTCCCAGCATATTAACTAGCTGTTTAACGAGCTCTTTTTTCTGTGAAATGCCAAACTGTGAAAATGTTGAGAAAAACAGAACTGTCCCTTGCTACCATATGCAGTATCTTCTGGGGCAAGATCCTCTTACAGATCTAGCACCTAGGAGTTACAGTTTATATGGAGTGACTAAGTCCTGGTTGCTGAGGGACTAGAACAAATGGAAATAAAATGAGGCAGCTCTCAAGATGTTTTAGATGAACCTTTATAGAGATGAATGCATTTTTATGTGCTTTTGCTAAAAGTCACAGTCAAAATGTCAGCAGTTTTGGGACTGTTTGTTCGTTGTTTCATTTAAAAGCTGGTAAACTGGGGTGGATTTCAGTGCAGTTGTTTAAAGATAAATGTTGTTAAAGAAACCCAGAGCCAGCTGTTTTATTATAAGCTCTCCTAGTATTATTGTCCTGCCTTATTTGAAGTCTGCATGTTCTGCCTCATTATTGTTTGACACTATCTGAAGAGAACACCATGAGTGATGTATCGGCTCTACTTAACAAAGTGCAACAGAGAAACCAGTATTTGGGCAAAATCACTTTTCTATTTCTTTACCGCTTGGCCATGAGGGAGCCAGTACATTAGTTTCACAGCAGGAAGGAAAATATTCTCTTCTCAATATGTTTTATGTTTTCTTTCTAAATAAAAGGTTTATAGATTATCCAATATCAAAAGTGCTCAAAGGTTCTACTCTGTTTTGTGATAGTCAGTTGTAAAATTCAAGCTCATAAAAAGATTAAGTGAGAATTGGTTTTTCATTTGTTATTGTCGATGTTCACTGAATGTTAGAAGGGTTTGCACTCATAGAAAGTCCTGTCAGTTTAGGAAACAGCAGCTGGATAAATACACGTGGAGTGGTTTTGAAGGACTAATCAGTCTTAAACTGCCCTTCCCAGGCATGTTTCCTGTTCCACTGTAGGCCCCTGGGGAAGGGCATTGCGATCTGCAGAATACACATGTAGCTTGAGACTGAGAAAAGTACAACATGTGGGGTGAAAGGATGCCCTTGCACCGCTCCTGGGGGTCTGCTTCCTGGAGGGGACCTGGCTCCAGCAGCAGCCAGGAGGTACCTGGAGTCAGGCCCGTCGCCGTTTCTCCAAATGCCTGTGTCAGCAGCTGGTGGGAGAGCTGGGAATGTACCAACCAGGCGAGATGCTGGCACGACCGTGTTAGGCAGCGAGGGGCAGATGCCTGAGGCGGTGCTCAGCGCGTCGGCCGTCTGCACACAAAGCATTGCACAGGCAGTGCTTCCCCAAGCGGCTGCATGCACAAAGGAGGCTGGGGTAGGACATGCTTGGCAAGACAGGAGCTGGATTCTCCCTTGTTCCCCTTTCCCAGTCGTCTGCTTTTATGGCCCAGTTGCTGGGAGACTGTGCTGGCCACTTAGCTCTCTTATAGAATCATAGAACCATTTAGGTTGGAAAAGACCCTTCAGATCATTGAGTCCAACCGTAAACGTAGCACTGCCAAGTCCACCGCTAAACCATGTCACTAAGCGCCACGTCTACACATCTTTTAAAAACCTCCAGGGATGGTGACTCAACCACTTCCCTGAGCAGCCTCTTCCAATGCTTGATAACCCTTTCAGTGAAGAAATTTTTCCTAATATCCAATCTAAACCTCCCCTGGCACAACTTGAGGCCATTTCCTCTTGTCCTATTGCTGGTTACTTGAGAGAAGAGACCGACACCCACAATTTCCACATTTCAGTCTATTAAACTCTTCATGAGAGCCTCTTGCTCCATCAGCTGGCCTGCCCTCTTGTTGTTCTTCCTGAATTGTGGTGGAGATTCAGAGAGGGGGTGGGAAGAGGGGAGAACAAACTCATCACATTCCAGTGAGGGTTTTACTGCCTCCCTCGCAGTTTCAGAGGGGCCGAGTTGGCTTCAGAGCAACAGAGCCTGAAGGTTAAGTTAAAGATCTGGATCTTTAGCTCACCAAAATCCTTGCCTGATGCAGGACACCAAGGCCTGCTCCCTGAGGTAAAGAAGACACAGTCTGCGAGTTGATCTTGTGTCCACTAGAGAAAAGATCTCACGCTGTGCCCCAGGACCTTCTCGCACCTTCCCTTCAGCAGCTCCTGCTCCCTCTCCTCTGGCTAGACAGGGGAACAGGCTGGCAGCCAGGACAAGAATTTCGGGCTGGCTTTGGCAAAGAGAAAAGGGCAGAGCAGACAGGGGCCCGGGCCGAGAGTGTACCTGGAAGGCTGGTCCCACCTCTGCACTGTTGGGGCGGTGGGGAAATACTGATAATGACGATTACTATCTCCCATACTGCTACCCGGCTTGTGGGGCATACAGGGTTTGGCTGTCTGGGCTGCACCCCTTAATGAAGCACACAATCCCAGGCTCTTCCAGCACGGGGGAAGCTGGTGTTGTGCTAACCACGGGCGCCTGCCATCTTGGCAGTTCCCCATGCTGCTGGTGCGTAACACATGCCTGCGTGCCCGAGGGGCAGAGCGAGGAGGGCCTCCCCGGGCCACGTGCTGCACCGGTGCTGTACCGCTGTGCAAAGCTGGCTACACGCATGGTGCATCTGCCAGATGCATTCTCACAAGCAAGCCACTCCCAGCGGGCTGCAGATCCTTAAACCCTGCTCCATGTCTGCAGCTCATCTGCCTACATGCCCTAATCAATAGACACCATCCTTTCCTTAAGCATCAACAAGTTGATACAGAGCCTCCTTGCTCACCGAACCCAGCACCCATGCCATACAGGCACGCTGTTGCTTGGCATGGAGTTTACACAAGATATTTCCCATGCTGTCTACTTCCAAATGCAGCGTGTGGAAAGCAAACTGTATCTGCACACCCCCACAATCCCCAGAAACAGTGTGTCTCTGCAATGGAGATGCACCATGGAGCTTATAATGAAGATGCATCTGTGGCCCTGGTAAAGAGCAATGGTTCATCTGCAGTGATGTCTTCTCTGGGACGGTGGCCAAACTGTACAGAGAATGTTGTTAAATTTACATTGTGCACCTAATCAAGAGCTCTTCAATCGAGGAGTTCATGTCCTCCTAGCCCAGCTAGAGAACAGTTTATGGAGTATGAGGAAAGATAATCCTTTTAATTGTCTTTTAATAATTGCTGGCGTTTCATCTCTGTCTAAGATATTTGACTAAGCCCCTCGGGCTCCGAGTTTCATGAGGCAACAGGTTCTATCAGGAAGGATGCACAGGCCATGCTCCACGGGAGAGCTTCATGGGGGAGCTCATGACTTTACTCCTTGTTTTGTTCCTTCTGTTTTAGGCTGCCTGCATGGACTCCACCAGCTGCAATGTCACAGACACAGAGCAGAGTACAGAGGGGAATTGAGCACCAACTCTCTTCTCTTTTTTCCCCTCCTGCTCACGCATTAGGTATGTGGATCAGCTGAACACAAAAACTATGCTGAAGGAAAGAGACAGGAGATAACTGGAAATGGGATGAAGTACAACATGAATTTGCTCAAGGGAGATCATGCCAAATTAACATGGTGCCTTTCTTTTATAAGATAACTGACCTTTTCAGACATGGCAAATGCAGTCAATTTGCACTAGGAGGTTGAAATAAACCCAAGAAATTATTTCTTATACCAGAGAAACGTGAATTTTAAGATAAGGAAAGCACTGACAAGCAGGAAGATCATGATGGGTTATGACAGAACAAGAACAAACATGCCAGAAGCAAATAGTGGTGGAATTCCTCCAGGACTGGACTTGGAATGGACCTTATTTTATGTTTGATTCCCAGCTGTAGTACCAGAAGTCAAAAGGAGACAGTGACATTAAGTGATGACACAGTGTTGAGTACTGTCAGTAATGGGGCGCATGAGATGCTACCCACAGAAATCCTGTTGGTTTGAGCAGCAAGCAATGGAGGGCAGTAATGGAAATGAGGTGAAACGTAATAGTGCAGAGCTTAGGGAGAACTGCATCTTAGAACTTCTAACAAGAAGTTCTGCCATCAGCTATGTAGGTGCTCTTCAGCTGGAAATAGAGGGGTGGGGAAGATCTATGTGTGTATTAGTCCAGGGCAATTCAAACTCACCTGCAACCAACTCTTGGGACACCTTGTCCTTCCCCTCACTTCATAGGTTGTGACAGTAACAGCAGTGGCTCAGGCCTTTGCTGACCACACCATGTCACCCCCTCGTACAAATACACTTGCAAGGGGACAGGCTGCCCTGAGAGCACTCCTTTGCCCCATGACAGGACATGACAGCAGCTCCAGCTTCTGTTGAATGCTCCTTCTCCTGCTAATAATGAGGCAGAAACTCTAGCCAGGCCCTGCAAGAAGATAGTGCATTTTCCCAATTCTTTCTCCGATGCAGAGTGATGGAGCAATAGCTATGGGCTCTAAGCTGGCTGCTGTAAGGGTGAAGATGTTCAATTCTTGGGCACCATTTGCTACGAAAACAGCCATTTACCATGGGGAGGAGACGACTGGCTGAATGGGAGTGTGCTGTGCTGGATCTGGTGCACAAGCTGCATCATGCTGCATTAGTCAGTCACAACATGACTATGAGCCACCGGTATACGGGAAGCATAGTTCTAGTGCATATAAAATGTAAGACTGACCAGCAGAGCGAGGGCAGGTTTAACGCCCTGGTACAGGGCTCTTTTGAGTGTCATCTGGAAAGCTGTGTTCATCTGCATTCACAAGGGATTTGCTGAAGGTGCAGAGAAGGGCATCACAAACGAGGAAAGGGTGGAAAAGCCTGTGTTATAAGAGGAGATTCAAGTGTCAGGCTTGATTCAGCTAGCAGGATGAGGTGAAGGGGGATGTGACTGCTGCCCATCAAAGGGTCTGGGCATTTTACAGTCTAGGCAGAGGTGAGGTAAGACCAAAGGTAAAAGACAGAGCTGACCACGGGTATATCAAGACAGCAGATTAGCAGATGTGGTGCCTCATAGGCTTGCTTTCTAACAGTATGGGGTAAGCAACCTACGTGTTTTAAATGGTGCTTGATTTGTTTATGAGATTTATGTATTATGTATTTACCGATGGTAACTGACAACAGGGCTCAGGGCAGAGGTCCCTTCCTGCCATAAGTCTTCTAGTTCTTTGTGAGTTGCTGTTATTTCCAATTGGGCATGTTTTGAAGATGTGAAATTTCAAGCAATCAATCAAAGCTTACAGCTGTCCTTGAGTAAATTTGAGAAATATTCCTCCCTTCCTGAAACACCCGAGTCCCTGGGAATATCATAACGGCAAGGAGGAAATGATGCATCTCCTGCTTTAGTGTCACTGAAGGAGCCGCATGGCCATTGATTCATAGATCCTATCCAGTCTTCAGCTAGTGCTGTTTCCTGGGTACATATGCATACATACGTGTGTTCATGTGCAGGGATGTGTAGATACTGGGATGCCATACCAGCAGTAAAACTGCATTGAAGAAATAGGAAAAAGAACATGTTGTGTATTTTTTCGTACCAATACTTGCACGTGTTCACATTGGTGCTTCTGAAGTCTCATTTTGGCCGGTGTATGCCTGTATCTTTGTGTACATACATGTGCCTGCACATGTATTTATATGCATAGGCATCGAAAATGAGTGCAGGGGTGGGGAGAAGATCATAGAATCATAGAATCACAGAATGGTTTGGGTTGGAAGGGACCTCTAAAGATCATCCAGTCAAACTCCCCTGCCATGGGCAGGGACATCTTTCACTGTATCATGTTGCTCAAAGCCCTGTCCAACCTGACCTTGAACACCTAGGTGTCTAAGTTCAAATGTAGATACACTAATTTTACATGTCTACACTATAGGACATTATAGTTTCAAAGATGATCCTGCTTTTCCTTCTGGAGAGACCACTGGGAAGATATTGTTGTGGTTAAATTGCAGACATTAGTACAATGAAGCCCAGGAGGACATTCCCATGCTTCCTTGGCAATGTCCCTTGTGACACCAGGATGGCCCATAGTTCCAGTCCACGTCAGAGACAACCAGGTGATCCAGAAGAGTGATGGAAATCAGTGTCCAAAGACCAGGGTAGGAGGGGCTGTTGTGATAGGGGAAATCCTGCATGACTATATCCTTGCAGGTATTAGTAAGACCCAGCTTTCAAGTGAATCTGTCAAATCCACAGTTCCTGTGACACATGATTACACCAGCAACAAAAAACCCGCTCCATTGTTTTATTTAAGGAGCCTGCTTAGGCTACAGCCATACTTGGCAATTTAATTGTATCAGTGCAGCTAGCTAGTTGTAGATGGACAAATTGTAGCATGCACAAAGTAGCGATCCTTCTTCCCAGAGCTGGCATCAGTTTTCCCAACCCTTTCCACACAAATGGGAATATTCCTGTTGCTCTGGTCCAGCCGCTTGTACAGCTGCCAGACAGACCTCTGCGAGCACCCAGTCCTCTCCGTGCTGTGCCAAAAGATGAAATGTAAGATGTAAGAAGATTAAATGTAACCAAGTGTAACCAATGTAATCAAAGACACTTGCCGTGGTAAGATGAGTTCAGATTTAATGTTCACGAACTTTCAGACCTGCTGAAGCTGTAAAGGTTCTACAATTAACAAAATGAACTCATGTAGTAGGTTTAAACTGTTTGCTTATGTATATTCGATCCTTTTTCTAAGATGGGTGGGCCTTGTGTTGGTCACTAAATCCTTCTGTGAGAAAGATCTAAAGATGCCTGAAATTTCTCCTAAATAATAGTATTTTTGATTAGTTATCCCTTGACAGGTATACAGCTTTTAATTTGAAATGTTTCATTCTAGATATTGGCTTTTGTATGATTTTAAAAAAGAAAATTGTTGAATTGAATTATTGAACTATTTTTCAAAAAAGCTAGAGAAAAGCACATGTTTTCTGGCTCTGGGAAAGTATTGGAAACTGCAGGGTCTAATATTGGGTGGGAAGGAGAAAGAAGAAAGGGAAGAAGTCACATTTCCATAAGTCACATTAAAAAATTGCTCACATTTACCAAATTTTGGAAAAATGAAGGTAACTTTTTTTCCCCTCCTCCTGTCTTTCTTGGTAACACTTGAACTTTTTTGGCTGAAAATAGAAACCCCAGATAAGTAGAAAAGCGAATGAAACTGCCTGAGGCAGCCCAGAAAGATTTCAGCCCAAAGAGGCAGAGGCTGGCAGGGCTGCAAGGGAGCCGTGTAGGAGGAAGCGTGGAGCAGCCGCTAATGAGAAGGTGCTACCAGCGCCTTGCGCTTATCATGCACACGCATCTGGGTGTGTGCACGTGCGTTCACCTGTGTGTGCATGCAGCAAAGCTCGCTTGTGCTCTTGTGAGAACAGCGATCGGGCCAAGCTTGGGATTAGCTCAGATTGGGCAAAACTCAAGAATATTGTTTATGTAGCTTAATTATTTTCCCAATACTTTGTGGAGTCTCTCAGCTGGGGAGGGCATTTCCAGCTAATGGAAGTTTGTTACACAGTAAGTTTGTGACTCCTTTCTCTGAGATTTTAGCTAAATCACACAGAAAGCTGCCAGGTGAAGAGAGACAAGGTATGATGAGAGAGACTTTCCCCACCTTTCTGAAACCCTCCTCATGGGACAGGAGCTGTACAAGGCAGCAGTGCATCGCTCAGGCCTGTATTATTTAAGTTCACCAGGACACGATTTTATAACTTCAATCCCCTGTTTCTTCTGGCACATATTAAAACCCTTCTCCCCAGACGCTCAGCCGAATAAATGCCCATGTATCTCTTTTTTCTGCTGCTGGAGGTCTTCAGGCTGCCTCCACACAACTCCTACGCAGACTGCAGAGAATATTTACAAGCAGTCTCTCTCACACATGTCTTAGTGCATGCACGGCGCTCATTTCATTTAGTGTAGGAGGTTTCTATTTTTGCGTTAGTAGCTCCCAATAAGCTTTGTTCTAGCTCATGCCTCATCATAGTTTTTATGTGTTGTGGACAGTCTAGTATGATAACAGGGCTGCAACAGTGCAAAATGGCTTCAAACTTTCCGTTCTAAAGGACTAAAAGGAACTGTCTGCTTTTTCTCCTAATTTTTCCGTGGAGGCTTCAAGTAGCACAGTAGTTGGACAACTGTTGGACCAGAATGGTCCATTTAGTTCGTACCCTGTCTCTCACACCAACCAGGGCCGTACACTTCAGAGCTGACTGTGGGAACAACTTGGCCATACATAAAATTTCTTGACAGCCCAACAAGCGAGTGGGGAGCTTTAACTACTAAACCTGAGAGTGCATTTGCTGAGAAGGGTGTTTCAGTGCATAAGACATTAAACTTCTATTCAAGAGACCCAGTATTTTTTGTCTGAGCCACAGATTGCCAAAAAACCTTAGGCAATTCACTTTTGCTGTCTCTTAGTTTCCCATTTGTAAAATTCCAGTCTCACTGGATCACTGGGACTTATTGGGATACCATAATGATGGTGCCCACATAGCTCCTGGAAAGTTGTTAAGATGCCAAGAGGAAATGCCATGACATTATGCTAGGACTTGGTGTCACGGGCAGAAGTACCCAGGCAGTGTCCTGGTTGTGTTTGCAGACTGCAATTTCTTGGATTTATAGCTCCATCAAAATGGGCTTAGGTGACAGATTTGGCCACGCTTCTGTGTGTATATTTGCCTTTGACTAGAACTCCCAGTGATTAGGTGGAAAATTATCTTTGCATGCCCAGTGGAGTCTGGGCCTCTTTGTAGAAGCAACCAGTTAGTGTCTCTGTAGCTGGCAGTTGTGACATGATGCTCCTCCCATGGGAACTGTGTGCGGATTCACTCATGTTTTACATAGGCCACTGAATCAGTGTCAAATGTGATGATTTACGGTCACTGCTTAGCCAGGCTGGACTCCTTGAGTGGATGAGTGACCTTGAGTTAGTGGATTTTGGACTCTCTCACCAATTCCTTGAACTGTCCCCCAGATAAAGTTTATTGTGAATATCTGTCTTACCCAATCCAAAGGCAGGAAAAGGTGTTTAGCTAACTAACTGCAAGATACTCTCCACATTTTTTTCGATGCTTGACTAAAGTAAAATATGACCTTAAAAGCATCAGTAAATACTGCAGCTTTCATGTAAACACATCAGATATACATCTGCTATTTCTTTGTTCTTTACTGATAATGGAGAAGTTGTAGAAGGAAGGCATGTGCATACCTTCCACTGTGTGGGCTCCTTTCCATTCCTTCAGCAGCTGCCTTGTCTTACAAGAACTCTTTCAGGGAGCTTCCAGTGAAGGAAGGAGACAGGGCGAAGGGGTCTGGAGAAGCTGGGTGCTGCTGTTGGTTTTGCCAGGAATCTCTCCTCTTTATGAAGTCCTTGGTGTCAGGTCGTACCTGATACTATGTGCTTCCAGGGTCCAGAGGACTGTATCAGTGTTTACAGGTAGGACTGCCCTAAGAGCAGTCATTGCCATACAGGGATGCTAAGGTGTGCTTCCTCCACAGAGATTTTGGGTTCTATCACCCAAACTAAGCAAGGTGCTGGCTGCTCAGCACTGTGATGCTCTTCAAGCAGAAGTCATTTTGGGCAGAGAACATGGGTGGGGAGGCTGAAAATCCTTTCCCTCCTGTCTTCCTTACAATGGTGTTGCATGGATGCCAGTGACCCCTGCGCAGCCTGCCTGTTCTGAACCTGATCTGTGCCTCCCCATAGCCCTGCCTTGGGATTTTGCAGGATGGGAGACATGTAGCTCAAATCTTCTACAGCAGGCTCCCAAAGGAAGCATGTCTGGGAACAGCAATCCACCGCTGAAGAAGTGCTGTGTAATCATACACTCATAATACAGCCTAGGCAAAAGGAAAAGTGCTAACTAGTTACCTTCCTCGGTAAAATAAGCCCTACAATAAAAAAGCCATAAGGCTCCATATATTATACCTGAAAACTCTGAGAGCTCATCTAGGGAAAAGGCCAAAGGCCACCAAGTCCAACACCTTGCACTCATAGAAGCTAGAATGGGTGCAAAATTCAATACTATGCCTTGGTCCCAAGGTAGTCATTGTACTTTGAAGGAAGCAGGATAAACATGAGGTTCTGCAGTGGAATGTTAGCCAAAGGCTCTGCATCCCGAAGAAACGGTGGGGTAGGAGTAGGAGGTACAAGGATTAGGCAAAGAATCCCAAGCTGGTACTTCGTATATCTTTTATTTACCCTAGAACTAAATACTAGATCAAAGGTGGCTTCAGCTGTTGATAAATCAGAGTCTCTAACACCACCAAAACTCACGTTTTCAGGCAGACCATACGGCTGAGATGGAAAGTGGGCAGCCTTCCCTGAGTCGTTGTAGGGTTTTTCCTTGGGGTGCCACATGGATACATAACCACAGCAGTCCTGATCCTCAGCAGCTTGAGATCCAGGCCTCAGTTCATGACCTAGCGGCCAATGCAGAGTGCTGTGGAGCAGCGTAACGAAAACACTGGCTGTGGAGAGTGCATCCATGAATGTGAAACTCAAACAACCTCTTGACCCACAATCCACCTATGGTTCAATCCACTCCACTCAATCAGATAGAAACCGCTTGCAGCTATGCAAATAGTCCATCCTACCTGTCTTGTTGGCCTTCCCTCCGCCTGACCTAATTAGTGTGGTGAGTAAATAGAAGAATGAGGTCAAATACAGGGCTAGATTTTCCTTGAAATGGCTCCAGATATGGCCAGGCTGCTCAATACCGTGGTATCCAAAGAGCCTGCTCTGGGAGTAATAGCTGCAACATCCGTCCATCCAGAGGCTGGATGAAGCAGAGTGGGGTGGCAGAGTTATCAGCCCTTGAAACTTTGGGCTGAGGGTTAAAATAAATAAAATACCATCTCTATCCGCTGATCTGTATAACAACCAGTATTTCCCCTGTTTGAGCTCCGGACTTGTGCTTACGCATTCCTTTGCTTCAGATGCATTTCCAGGGCAAATTACAACAGTATCTGACATGGTAGGGGCTTTTTAATACGGCATCAGGCGCCAGGTGATTTTTTTTTTAAGTATTAAGTCAAGACAGTCTGCTAGGGAGGCAGGCAAGCCCGGTCAAGTTCTCACATATTCGCTGTATGGTATGAAGCCAAACTGTGAAGTTTTCCAAGTATTTTAATGAGCGTGTTTCAGACTTTTTTATTAACTTTTAATGCCTCTTTCTTTTGGCAGTTCTAACTGCTGTGCTGCAGGAAAGGCCAAGCCACCCTCCAGTGTTGTTCCAGATAAATAGGCCTTAACCACAAATTAACACGTATATCTTGTACTGCTTCTGAAGTTTCAGGTCCCATGATCTGTCTGAGAATTGCTGTTTGCAGTTTCAGGTTGTGGTTTTGCTCTGTGAAGCCCCAGCCGGCTGAGGATCTAGCAGAAAGGGCTCCTTCCTCGATGCCCGGGCACCGTTGGCAACTCGGAGAGAAATGCAGGAACTACAGCATCATTTGTTGGGCTTGCTTGTCGGGATTTTGGGGGCAGACTCCATTTTGGGGGGATGGAGCTGGGCAGCAGGATGGGGAGGGAAAGGGCCTCATCAGAGGAGCAGCTCGGAGGATGGGAGAGAGGCACCGAGGGTCTGTCCTGCTCTGAGCCCTCTGCACAGGCCCTTGTAGCCCCAGCGGAGAGCGATGCTGGAGGTGCTGCATCCCCAGGCCTCTGCTCGGTTTGTGAGCAAATCCCTTTTCTTTACTTCACCAGTTTGCTTTTGGATTAAGAGGTGGGAGAAGGATTCAGCAGTCCTGAAGGTGGAAGGTGTCCATAAAGCGCTGCCTTGCTTCTTCCAGAAAGTTGTTTCCAGATCCCCTTTGGGCGTGAACTTCAAAATTGGAATCGGCATTTGTATTTCTCTATAAAAGAGGCTGTTCCGATCCAGGCCTTTAATCACTCCCTTTTTACCTAGAAAGCAATAAGGATATAACATCTACCTCCCCAGAATGCCCCCGAGCCAGACCTCTAGACATTACTTCAACAAGTTCTTCCAACAGAGACAGGCCAGGCTGGAACTACACGCATCCTGTTAAGTCTTCTGTTATTTTGCCAAATCTAGGAGATTTCCAATTACGAATAAACTGGACACAGATGAATGCAGTTCACTTTGATGTCACCTATTGGCTTGACCCTAATCTCCTGTATCTGGCTTCTCCCAGTGCGGTGGCACGTAACTCTTGGGTTTAGCTAAGAAACCTAACTGCAGTGAAGCAAAAAGCCACGCACAGAAGCAGCTTTCTCAATTACACCGTGTGTAGAGAAGAATTCTGCATTTATGTAGAAACGTGTACACATTTGAACATATGCTGTGATACAGATAAAGTAATGCAAATCTCACAGATGTAATGACTGGTATAAAGTTGTGCTTATTCTGCTACAAACCTTTTCCACATTGGAGGATAAATAAGGCAGACATCCTTTTTCTGTGATCACTTTATCTGCCTAAGGCTTACACCTACTTCAGTAAAGAAAATTACCTGCTTACCTGAGATGGTTGCACAGACATCAAGTCTGTGAGTAGGATTTAGGAACAGCTTTTTATTCTAACCTAGTCCACACATAACAAAATGCTCCTGTGGATTCTCACAGTAACAGTACAAATATCAACAGGACCCTTCCCCAGGTGGTACAGGCTCTTCGTGGGAAGTGCTCACACCTGATGATGGCACCTAAAGTAACTCTTGCCCCATGATGCCTTCTTCTTTGGAAAGCTGCTTGGCAGCAGTGCAGTGACGGCCACTTCTGCTGTGGCCCTACAGGGAAAGCTGGCTTATGGCCGGGAACCGACCGCATTTCAGAAACCTGTTCCTCAGTGCCTGTCCAGAGATGCTGGACTTGCTTTGGATTTGGACCAGCATAACTGAAAGACAGCAGGCACCCACTACAGTTTCAATCTCCTCACAGCTATGTCTTAGATATAAAGTCTTCTCTCGGTACTCTGCACATGACAAACACCAAAAAAAAAAAAGGATGTTCTTGATGTTTGCTCTTTGTTTTCTGCTAGTCTATGATGGAGTGGCACAAAAATTAAGACCTACCTCAATATGTGTGTGGCAATCAGTAGAGGTTCCTGGAGACTGGAGGAAAGCAAATGTCACTTCTATCTTCAAGAAGAGCAAGAAGGAGGACCCAGGGAATTACGGGCTGGTCAGCCTCACCTTGATCCCTGGGGTGGTGATGGAGCAACTAATCCCTGAAACTACTTCCAGACATATGAAGGACAAGAAGGTGATTGGGAGTAGTCAGCATGGATTTATGAAGGGGAAATCATGCTTAACCAACCTGATAGCCTTCTACAACAATGCAAGTTTGCAGATGATACGAAACTGGGAGACGTGGCTGATGCCCCAGGTGATTGTGCTACCATGCAGAGGGACATGGACAGGATGGAGAAGAAGGTCAGAGAGGAACCTCCTGCAGTTCAACAAGAGGAAGAGGCAAGCCCTGCCCCTGGGGAGAAATAATCCCATGCACCAGTACATGCTGGGGGGTGACCAGCAGGAAAGCAGCTTAGCAGAGAAGGATCTGGGGATTCTGGTGGACCCCTGGGGGTCAAGGTGACTGTCAGTCAGCAATGCACCCACGCAGTGAAGAAGCCAATGTGTCCTGGGCTGCATTAGGCAGAACGTTGCACTGGTGGGGCCTATCTGGAGTGCTGTGTCCGGTGCTCCTCAGTGCAAGAGAGACAGGGACGTACTGCAGTGAGTCCATTGAAGGGCTGCAAAGATGATGAAAGGACTGGAGCAACTTTCCTACAAGGAGAGGCTCAGAGAGCTGGGACTGTTCAGCCTCAAGAGAAGGCTCAGGGTGGTCATGTGCATAAATACCCGATGGGGAGATAAAGAAGAGGGAGCCAGACTCTTCTCAGTGGTGCCCAGGGACAGGACAAGAGGCAATGGCACACACAAAAATACAGGAAATTCTGTTTGCAGATAAGAAATCCCATTTTTATGGTGCGACTGGGTGGTTCAACACAGGCACAGGTTGCCCAGAGAGGTTGTGGAGTCTCTGTTCTTGGAGATACTCAAACCCTGACCAGACACAGCCTTGAGCAGCCTGTGCTGGCTGACCCTCCAAGAGCAAGGGTTGGGCTGGACAGTCTCCAGTGGTGGCTGGCACACCCCACAGGACTCTGTGATTCTGTCCCATAAGGGCCTCTGGAGCCATGACCCTGGTGTTCCCCTGGTCATTATGGTCACAGAACTGTCCCCAGTGAGCTCCAAAGCTTACCCAGTTTCCATACATGCAGAGAGGAATATAAGAGGATGCCAGGGCAGAAGTGTTTTCTTGCTGTGTTTTATCTTAGCGTGTGTTGTGCAACTGACAAAACTGTCAAGGGATTTTCCAGTGGCATCCCTGAAGGCTTTGAAAAGGTTTGCTTTTTATATGTTTCTGGATTCTCTTGAAAAATTAATCCTTCTTCCTGCATATTCAGAAGCTCTGACAGATGATACAAATGTAGACATAGGTATGGATGGTCATCATGTTTTCCATTCACTTGCCATCTTTCTTGCATGCAAGTCTTACAGTAGTTCCTCATACTGAAAGTCATTCAACCCCACTCCTTAAATGTCACACTTACGTGATTGAAGCTGCCTGTAATTTTTTCACCTCTGACTTCAGGGTTTGAGGTGGAGCGTTTTACAGGTTCTCTCATCACCTGCCCCATGTCCTGGTATCCCTGTGCTACAATTACAAGCATACTGGCTGCACTTCTCCAAGCCTCGTGAAACGCCCCGCTCTCCAGGCTCCCTGTCAGTCTGTGGCTTTCTGGGTACACGTTCCTCACTTTACAGCCACGGCTCAGCGCTGGTCCCCACTGGCGCTGATTCACCGGCTGGAGACGTTTTTAAGACTCAGACATTCACTGCTGCTGTCTCCTTTTCTCCCTGGTATTTCAAAACATGTTTCCAGTTACGTTTCAGTTTTATCAGTTTCTAGGTCGTTACATTTTTTTAGGTAAGCTCTTCCCTAGTGCTGATCTCTGGGCACCTGCTGAGAGTGAAATCCCTTGCAGACTCCTCCGGCCACCCTGCGGCTCCCGAGCCAGCAGCGTTTGGGGCTCAGCCCCTGCTGCAGCTCCTCCCTTGGCTTTCTACATCTCTGATGCCCGCAGATTTACTGCGCTTCTGTCCTGGCTGTCCCAGAGATGGCCGACATGCTCAGTGCTGGCGCACGGCTGTGTAGCTGCCCTCCCTGGCCTGAGCATGCTCTTGCCAAGGAGAAAGGTGACTTTGGGCAGTGCCATTGCTGCACACCCCTATAAGGGGCACACCGCTGGCTCCCCCCAGTCTTTTAAATGCAAACACAGATGTGGGACCTGCTGATACCTCCTCTTCATAGTCCTTTTCTCATCTGTCCTTGTGACGGCTTTCATGTCAGCTTTTATTTAAGTTAATGTTTAAAGCAGGGGACTGCCTGAGCAAACTGCAGGGGTGCCTGGCCAGCAACAAGCACAGCTACCCTCTGGCTGGGGCAGTGGGATGGCGTCGTTAGCAAGACACGTGGATGAGGTGACCACGCTTGCACTTTTATAAGATGCCGCTGCCTAATGAGATGGATGGAATTAATTACAACACTGGTATTAGATTTCTTCCTCCAGTTAGCTACTTTTGAAATGTTAGCACAGACAGAAGAAGTTACAAAGCATTATAGCAACACTGAGAATATAAGATGCAGCACTTTGTTTTAAAGGAATTAAAACTCGATAGAAAAAACACCACACAGAGCATAGAAAATAAAACAGTAGAAACTGGAGATTAACTTTGTGCCACTTCCTGTGAATTGATCCTGGTGGAGGAGCTTAGATAAAAATGCCAAAATAATATCACCTAGTTAAATATCTTGCCAATATTAAAACTCTTTTTAAAAAAATTATATTCTAGGTTTTCATGTCTATGTTACCTTTGTCTTTATCTTTGTATATTTCTATGATCAGAATTTTCTAGCTTTATTTTTATTAGTTAATAAACCACATCTACTTTAATTAAAGCAATGCAAGCATATTGCTTCAGTATTGTTTGCAATACTGCAGTTGTACAACTCTTGCTGTCTTCTTTGCATCATCCCTGCTGTCATCCAGGCAAAGACCATGGAGATTTGTTTCTACATTTAGCTAAATCCAACAGGGAGTGCCAGCTTAATATTTCTGTATGTGACACAGGGCTGGACATGTATGGTTGTCTTTGTAATGTCATATGCAGTGTTACAATTTTTAACATAACTTAAAACTGCTTTACAAAACTCTCATGATATCAGTTAAATTTGCCATACCATTTGTCCAGGGCTTGAAGCTAGAAAGACAGTTGTGGCAAATACGTCTTAGCGAGTTTTTCTCTTCTTGCGTAGGTCATCTGGTTTATACTCGGGTACCTCTCTCATTTTCTCTTTTTAAAAATAATTTTCAAGCTAGACATTGTTTCAGAAATTCTCACCATGTACCACTACTTTGTTCTGCTCTGCCAATAACAACCTCAGTGAATTCAGGCAACTTAGTGAGGTGCTCTTAGGCTCTTCTAAGTATTTCTCCAAATTGATCTTTTAAAGAGCTTTAAGACTTTCCAGCAATGGATTTCAAACTGACTAGATGTAGCCTTGATTTGCCCTCGGGCTACTTTCCCTCAGCACTTGCTTTTTGTTACATTTTCCAGTCCCAAGGGATTTCTCTTGAACTTCTGAAAAGGTTTGCTAAAGCGTCTCTAATTTCTTTCCCCATTTCCTTCAGCATGCCTGCATATGGCCTTTCCCTTTTACTGGTTTTACGGATCCCAAGCTTTTTATTAACTATTCCTGATCTTATCTCCTGGTTTCTTAATTCCTCATCATCTGCTCTCAGTAATCAGATTCTTGCTTAAGAAAATATCTGTTCTCTTGCAGCCAGAGACACAAAGTAAGTGTTAATATTTTCTTTGCCCTTTTCATTTCTCTCTGACTACTCTTTAACAGCCTTACGAAAGAAAATGCCTTCTCTGTCCCTTTTTTGCCATTTATGCTCTTTCAGATGATTCAGGCTGATTTAAATACAGTAAAATACATCAGTGTCTCCCCCATCAAGTGTGTTCGGCTGTGACTTAAGTGTGGTTTTGCTCCACTGCCTTCTAAATGTGCAAGCGCATTAGCAGGGACTGCTTGCACAAGTTTCCTGTGCTCGTACCCTTCAATGAAGTCAGCAATAGCTAAACACAAACCAGGCGCAAAGCCCGGCTCTGTAGGTCATCTTGGCTCAGATTAATAGCGGATCCTCTGTGCCTTGCTACATAGGAGCAATGCCCTCTGCAGAGTACGAGCACCTCCAACTCCACTTCGGAAAATAACTAGCACTGTCACACAGTACCGGCAGAGTAAGGAGCTTTGATTCTTTCTTGCGAAAAATAATGTCCGTGTGTGGATTCTGTATCTTTGTTGCAGCGCTCACTTGCTTAAGCTGTTGCTTGATTCACATTTCAGATCTCATCAGCTGATGATTACTAGAGTCTGCAATTAGAGATTGACTGAGAGTAAATCCTAAAGTGTTTCGATGTGTTTCTCAACAGGCCGTGTTGAGATCAGCTTCTGGTTTAGCCCAATGCAGACGGCTTTGGACACTCGTTGTTGCTCTGTCAGATGGTACCAGAGTTTTTTGACTCTCACAGAAAGAAGATGGACACATTTTAATGAGATTTGCATAAACATTTCTTGGTGTATCTTGGTTGTGGGTCTTGGAGACCTATCAGCTGCTGACAATGACTGGTCCCTTCCCCTTTTGACTAAAATTATTATTTCAAGCAGGAAAACAGCTGACAGAGACGCTTGCTCTGGCCCTGGCAGCCTGATGGGCTCAGTGAGAGCCGCACATGGATGTGGCAAGGCCCTTCCAGCTCTCCAGCCAGCACATGTGAAGCTGACTGAGGTTTTTCTGCACGATGCTTGTGAGACCAAAGCAATCAAGAACTCCTCAAAAACGCTTTGCCAGCCTTCACTTTCCACCTTGCTCTTGCCAGCTGTTTCATTTCTCTGGACTAAGAAACCTGGCAGTCTGCAGGGCTTTGGGCACAGCCACAAACCCAGAATAGGCAGGCATGCAACCGCTGAGGACCAAGTCACCTCCTCTTGTACCTACAAACTGCAGGTTGTGTCACTATCTGTGTTCTCCCTTGGGTGCCAAACCATGATTATTCCCTGCAATCAGTCCTACAGGAGCGCAACTATCAAAATAAACCTGAATCTTATAACTGCTGTGTAGTATCTTGATGCTGCAAAGACTGCCTTGGTTAACCTCTGTGGCTTTGCCTTTCCCAAAGAAGGTAAAGCTGTCATGTTTTGCACCAGGACTGGATGCTGTAGCAGCAACAGCCTGTTTGGAAGCATAGAAACCCAGCTGAAGCCAGCAGAAAAGCGGAGGATGCCCACAAACTGCCATTGATAACCCATCTATCCCCTGTGGGTAGCCCTGTGCTCGATTTGTAACTCCCTAATTAAACCCTGCTCTGAACTCAGGATTGCCCTTCCTCTGGGCTCTCCTGTGGTGCTCCAGCCCCGAGCATAGACGTGCCCCACAGAGATCAGTGAAATTATTCTCGTAACCACTTGTGTACAAAAAACCAGTATTGCTACGGCTTTAGAAACAGAGGCAGGACCAGAGCCCAAGCACAGACATGCAATAAGTGTTTGCACAGGCTCGGCTCAGGCCAAAAGCACCCTCCCAGGTGGTGCCCGGGCAGAGCCTGGGGGTGGCCTGAGCAGGGGTCCACTCGGCATGGGAGCCTACTCTATTGAGCCAAATCACTTCCCCACTTTCTTGCTTTTGAATAATGTTATACTTTGTGTTGTCACCTGAGTAGTCTTTGAAGAACAATTTCCAAGTTGTTGGCTTTTTTTAAGGGCCAAAAGAAGAACCAGCTCCATTCCTCTTGGGTGACATCTCACCAGCCTGGCTGAGGGTCACTGCCTCAGACAAATGTCCACCACTGGCCAAACCCACGGGCTATCATTGCTATGGATCCAAATTTCTAAGAGAAACGGCTTATGCAGTCATGTGTGAGTGTGTGTGTGCACATACGTGCATAGGCATGTGTGTCTGGTTGTTTATCCCCTGTCATCCCCTGCTAAGCTGTGAAGCCACTGGCTAACTCAATCAGATGTCACACATATGATTAACTCCCAATTAGTTTCATAAAAATAAGGGAGCAGAGGGAGGGAAGAGATGCAAAAAAATCCCAAACTGTGGAAAAAGTGGCCACAGGAGCTTGCAATTTATCACTCGCCAGAGGGTATACATGGGATAGTGGTTTTCAAAATGTTTCTGCTGCAAAAGAAAGCCTCCTGTTGGCACTTACTTGTTCCTGGAAGCCAGGTCGGTCATTAACAACACAAGACCCCGTAGGAAATCAGGTCCACTGTGTAGATGGGGACTGCTTTTAAACGGCTGATAACCTGGCTGGGTTTTGGATTTTCACAGGCATGGGGAAGGCCACATCTCATGCCAAGCTGCAGCAGCAATGTGAGGACATCTCAAGGGAAAGGTGCTAAAACCGTGTGCTCTTCTCAGGGTGAGCTCTCCAGCGCCTGGCCCGAGCCTCCTCTTGGAAACGGCTAACCCTTCCCACTAGTACTGGTTACGTCTCAAATGAATACTAGAGGTAGATACGCAGAGGACAATTTCAGCTTAAAATGCTTGAAGTTTGGCAGCAGTTATCAGGAGCAGAGAGGAGCGGGTGACACTGGGGAGTATCGGATGACCTGAACGTTAGCCAGTGCTGTGATGGGCTCCAGGAGTGGTGGCTTGGAGGGAGCGTGGTATTGGAAGGGGCAGACCTGCCGGGGGCACTGCGCCCACGCGGGGCACACAAACAGGCACCGGATGGGAAGCTGGGGATGCCTCTGTCGCTACTAGTAAATAAAATAGGCCGGGGTCTGCTTTCTGACTTGGGGATGGGAAAAATTCCGCATAGCTCCTGTCCGTATGGTGGGTTTCCCTCCCATCCCCAAAAAAAGAGTAGCCTCATCCATCCCGCTCTCCCCTGCGCAGGTCTGGGCTCTGGCAGGGAGAGTGCTACTTGGCCCAGGACAGTTCCATGCCAGGGAGTGTGCAATATGAAATAATACCTTATTGAAACTACGTGGCCGGCGGCTGAGTCCTTGCCCTGGCTCTTGTCAGCATGCCCAGCAGTTGTGGGGTCCAGAGGGACACCTGTGCCATGCCTCCTCCACGTCACAAACCCAAGCCGTGGCCATCTGTCCTCTGAGGTCTTGTGCCAAAATTAAGCCATTTGGTGCAAAAGATCGGCAGGAAAAACAAGGAGAGCGAGTGCTGCCAGAAACAAGCAGGAGAGA
>NW_009222527.1:27671-34842 GCF_000690835.1 Fulmarus glacialis
TGCGAGGTCGGCTGCTCCATCAGGGGCCACCGCCACCGCTCGCGGGGGGAGCTGGGGAAGGGGAGAGGTCTCCTGGGGGGCGGGAGGGAGCGAGCACCATGCTGCAGCACGCAAAATCCCGCTCTGCATAATGAGGCCTGAGGAAAATTGGCAAGCGGGATTTGGGCAGGAGTTAAAATGCGTGTGAGTGGTGGAGGGAGGGGGGCTTAAGCAATTATTTGGGGCATGAAGCAATGCAAAAATATTTCCAGAGAAGCCCTGACACACTATGTGCGGCTGAAGTGCTTCCTAGGAAAGCACACACCGTGGCTCTGAGCAAGGGCTGCCTGCTGCATTGTGCAGGACAAGGTGGCCGGCATGCCCGGAGAGAGGGGCAGGCAGCAGCTGCCTGCTGCCAGCTCTCACCCGGAGATCGCCCTGCCACCCGTGACGTTACGGGAACCCGCGGAGGTCTCATGCTTTGCTCACTAGAAGCAGTTTCAGTAGTGAGATGTGAGATCTCACCTTGCTTCCTGATGCCGAAAATATGTCTGAAGACTTAAAGTCCTGGCAGGCTCTGTGCATCTCTATATGCATATACCAGTGCTTAATTGACACAAAACATGCCACGGTCCCATGGCCTATCAGACTGTGCTTGCAGGAGAAGGGGTGGGGATGCACCCCACAGCAGTTGGGTAGCTGACGCTCATCCAGTTGTTGTAACGTGCTGCAGCCAAAGTCATCCTCCTCACCTCCGTCAGAGTCCAGAGGTGAAAAAAGTAACATATTTTTATTGTTGGAAGGCCTGTGTTATTTGGCAGCAACTGCAAGCTCCCTGTCCCCTTGCCAAGAGGAACTTTGCAAACAAAGGCCAACCCACCCAGGATACTGCTAAGAACTAACGCATTATTTGAAAATCAGACATGGACGTGGAAGAGGCTGGTGGGTGAAGGAGCCTCCAGCGCCCTGGACAAAGGGATAGGGAGCAAAGGCCAGACTGTGTTAGTGCATTTCAAACTGAATTAACCCCAGAAACTCAGCATGCTCCGGACCATCAATACCAGGTAGGAATGTGTGAAAGCAAGGAAAAAAGGACATTTGAAAGTCACTTCAGAACTGAAAAATCTGATTTAAATGCCAGTGGCATGTCTCAGCAGCCTTGTACAGAAGCACTGAAGAAAGAGTGACACTTGCAGCATGCACCTAAAATACAGGCAAAGCTTAGTGACAGAGCTCACACAGGGAACAAGGGGAAATGAGGCTTCTGGAGCAAAGGCAGAGGCAGATCTGGGTGAGCCAGCTGGAAAAAACATCTAGTTGTTCTAGGTGATTATTCACATGAGTATCATTCATGAATTCACACATTCGGCATGACTGAAGAATACTGCAGCTAAAAAGGAAGCGTGTGTACACAGTCCTCTTTAATCAGATGCAGCTACTTGACGTATCATGTCTGATAACTGGCCGCAGAATTATGACCGCAAGTTTAAACATGTAACTGCTCATTGCTTGACTGCTGGGAAAGAAATCCATGAGGGAAGATGCAGAGTCAAGCTCTGATTTGAATTTATGACTACATGGCACCAGCAGAGCAAGAGCTCTCACCTGTGATGTTGCTGTTCAAGAGAAAACTGAAAACAAGTCCGCTCAGCTTGCTGCAAGCTGAAGTTGCAGTCACTGGGGATTTACAGATTTGCAGAGGCAGACCCTCTGGGTCTTCTCTCTTGACTCCAAGAAGTGGCCTCACCATTAGCATGCTGGTGAGTGAGTCCCATTTCAACACCAAACACTCCCTATGGCATCTCTAGGAGAGCTCAGCTGGGCTGGGAGCTGCTGATGGGCAAAAGCCCTTCAAGGGTGAGGGTGATACAGGCAGAGCTATCCACAAAGAGAGAATAAAACCTTGGAAGTTGTGGGAAAGAGCTGAGAGGTGCTTTTTATAACGTCTGATGAGGCGGCTTTTATGATTTGCATTGCTCCATGGGAGATAAGGACCCAGCAGCAGACTGCGTCCGGCTACCTCTGGCTCGAGCTCGGGCGAGGGAGAGGGTGGCTGGAGCATCACATCCTTGTCATTCCCATCTCATGGAGGTCAGGAGCTGGATGGAGCGGCAGCTGAACCAGGTGCTGCTGGTAGCTCAGATGCAGGCTCTTTCCATGACTGTGGGAGAAATCTGTGATAAGTGCATTTTCTCAGTTGACAGCAACTCAAATCAAATTTTACCACCCTTTTACCTTGAGCTATTTAGTCATCCTGAAGTGTTGTGCTAACACAACCTGCTGCCAGCAGCCAGTTCCTCCTCCCCTTCCCAGTGGGGAGAAACATGTTCCAGCCATTGGTCTCTACCCTTACATTCCCGTAAAAATGATCATTTCCCCACTGTTGGCTAAATCTATTCAGAGATGTCATTTTTGTGATCATGAACATAGCACTACAGCAGCGAGGGGGCAGGAATGGATGAGGTTGGACCAAGGGGCTCCTGCAGAGGCTTCAGGAGAGTGAGATGGGGATGGGGACCAGCCCCAGGCAGGGCTGAAATGCCAGCCTGGCCAGACGATGGGGATCACGACAGCTCGGCCCCTTCTTCCAGCACCTCCACAGGGGACGTGGGGCAGGGAACCGCCGTATTGGCAGCTGGAGATTGGCGTGTCTGCGGCTCATGAAGGTTGCACCTGATGTAAAAGCTCCCTGGGGCGGCACCGGTTGTGCAATGACTCCAGAGAGCCCTCTGTGACCACAGATATGTTGGAGTAACTACAGAAGTTTGATTTACACTATCTGTGGATCTGACCCAACTTTCTTAACAAGCTCTAAAATACTCGGTCGCTGCACTGCCGATAATAAAAGTGACTAGTACCCATGTCTTTCACAGGGTGAGGTTAAACGAGGCTGGTGAGGCATTTTACAGCTTTCAAATTGCTTCTGTGCCCTCGTAAATAAGTGTCAGGTATAACATTAATTGTTTGGGGCTTTTTTTATTTTTACACTATCATAAAGTTGTAACTTATGGCACCACAGTCCTTTCTTCCAGGGTATCCCAGCATTCTGGCTATGCTCCTGGAGAAAGAGAAAGAAGGGTTGAGAAGATTTAATTCCAGATTATTTACATTTCACTACGGATTTTTGAATCACTAGAACATGAAGTAAAATCTCATAGGAAATTTCTTAGTTGAAATAAAAACATTCCTTTAAAAAAAAAATCCAGTTTGTGAATTTGGAAAAAAAAATATTCTGGAATTGACCTTCTTAGCTTATTTCAGTTCTTAGCAGGACACTTCTCAGGGGTAGAAAGGTGAATTTCTTTTTGAATCCCTGCATCATTCAGCCTTTCACAGAGAGCATTTGTAAAGACCACAAAGTTTTCACAAGAAATTAGTGATAAATGGAATTGAAATGCGTTAGTATGTTCTCTAGTTCATAGGTCATAAGGCTAGATTTACACAGCAGCATCTGAGAAAGGGCCGGAGCGGACTATGGAGATGTTCACCAGCATCGCATTATCCTTGGCTTTGGAGTGGATATCAAACCTGATAATCCTGTATTGCATGTTTTGTGGGGTGTCTGGTGACATCAGATGCTCCTGGCGTATTTCCTAATAACTGTCGTCACATAACTGTCCTTTGCAATCCCTGCCTTGGCATAGACATTGGGGCTTGGTGGGTGACAGAGAAGGAGGCTTAGAAGGGCTTGGAGAACAAGGCTCTGTAAAGAAACACACTCAGAGTTTCCTCCTCAAAGTGTTTGCCATCTCCTGCATGGGCTAACCTGTGCAAAACCACTCGTCCTCAGAAGTTAGACGTCCTGGGCAAGTGTTCTCATTCAAGTGCGTGCAATGAGATATTCCAAGACCAGATTAAACTACTTCCCAAACCCAAAGTGCTGCATAGGACCTCAAATATCACTCCTACCTGTGAAGGCTGCCCATAGAGGCAACCATCCCCCGCTGTAGTTTCAGAGATAATTGCACATACAGAAGGAGATTTTATTTAAATGTCTGCCATGACTTCTTTTAGCCATTGAAGGAAACAGGCTGGGACATGTCAGTTGTCTGCTCAGGCTTCATAGGAGGCTTTCATCCTGCTCTGCTCAAATAAGAAAAACTATGAGATCACTGGTTGCTAAACACTTGACGTGATTTCCCAAGGTTTGCCTCTATGGTAAGTACTCTGGTAATATGGGTAGTGTTGACAGAAGCCCTGAATATTACCCAAAACACTTGGTGATTATTTTTTACTGCTGGCTCCAACAGCAAAGAGCTAAGAAGCTCACCCCCTGCTTCCGGACAGAAACACTGTTATGCTACTAATGGTTCACAAAAAAATCCAGCATAATGTCCCAAGAGCCTTCCTGCAGGCCAGGCTGCTCTATTGCTCCTCTCGGAGCATTAAGGATGGGATGGGGTGGTACGGGACGGGATGGGACAGAGACAGCCAGATTTCTGGACAGGGTCACGTAGCTCTCTTGCTGCCAGCCCAAGCTTAATTGTGCTCAGTTTCTTTAGTGATCACAACTTCAGTAGCCTAAGAATAGGCCAAACTCACACCCCTAGTTCTTGGGTCAGCTCCACCTTCACATCTTTTTAGGTTAATATTTTTAGCTTAATATTTGAAACATATTTTCAGGTTGCATTTTAATGTCATATTCCAAGAGTTAAGTGTGAGATCTTTTAAAAATGCATATATAATTTATTTTTCCTTTGTGACAAGGACAAAGGGAGTATTTTCATTAAAAAATCTATATGGCTGAGACTCCGCAGCGTCTGGTATCTGCATTCAAAGACAGCACTGTATTAACCTTTCCTGTATGTCTTTTTATGTAGTAAACGATTGTAATTGTCCTCTCATAAAAGTCAAAAGCTGAAGTAAAGGGAGGAAAATTATTTATTTTTATTTATGAGAACCACCAAGTCTCCTAACAGGAGGAAGCATTTCTTCCATGGCTTCTGTCCAGTACTGTTTGCCAACGAGCTCACGCTGGCATGGGCCTGAACCAAGAGCAGTCTCCCTACCATTCTTGGGGGCAGGACTCCAAATCTTGCTGATAAATACTGAAAGACTCCCATGGACTTCTGCACTTGTTAAGTAGGAAGCGTCACGACAGCTACTAGAGAAGCCACAGGCCTGGAAGACCCTGGAGAGGTGATAGGAAAGAAAAGCAAAGCGTAGGGTGGCAGTTATCAGAACTGGAAATAATTGTGAACTCGCCTTTCCATTTTGATGATCTGGAAGGTGCAGGTATTAATCTGTGATACTTGTGATCCATGTTTAAACTCTCATACAGTGTCACGAACACTGCTTATAGAAGGAAAATTTATGAAAGCATTATTACTATGTTTAAAAATGATATAATAAAAATTCTCGGTTACCTATCTACTTACAAAATACTGGATTGAATATTACTTTTGTGCAATGCAAAGGTTGTGTTTGTGCTCTTTGTGTAAGGCTTGCGGTGGGGAGAGGAAGGAAGAAGTGAATATGATGACAGTGCTAATCCCCAATACTTTCCCTTTATTCTTGCAAAGAAAGAAACATCAACAGCGGTCCCAAGCACTACAGCTATTATCATGACCTACACAAATCTCAAAATAAGATGGGTCTCATTAGCTTCCCTTTGACAACATGGGATGCTAACAAGCACGTGTGCCTTTGAAGGAAAACCGAGGGACCTGCCACTTTAAAAGGAAGCTCAGGCTGAGGTTACACTGAAGCGTTCTAGAGTGCGTTCGTCCTGGGATTTTGTTTAGATTAAGTCATTGCGGAAGTTGGCAAAAAGCAGCCACAGGGGGTGGAGTTGCATAAGAACCTATCTGTGTGTTTGCTTGGGTGTGGGGACTCATGTTTGCTTTTTATTTCACAGATTTGAAAAGATTTAATAAACTATGTGTGTCACTCAGAGTAACAAATCCTTTACAATCTAAATTCTTCCATCATAAAATATTCCTTCGGAAGGCATTACTCCTTCATGTTGATCTTTCCCCAGCCTAAAGAAGAAACTATACTACAGTGACTATCCAAGAGATGTTCTTCTCATCCTTCATAACTTTTGTTATCCCTGGCATGGAAAGAATCCCCTGAGCTGTGATGGCTGCAGTTTATTTTCCACAAAGGCTTGCCATCACTAGCTGGGCTGCAGTCAAACAGTGCACTGTTTGCTTTGTCCCAACCAGTCTTGGGTAAGTCAAGTTCTTTGTGTCAGGACTTAATCCCTGGTGCTAGCAGATCAGCTTTGTTAAATACAGATAGTTTCCTTTTTCTGTTTCTCTTTTTCTACTACCAGTACATAAGGCCTATATGAGAGCCACCTTATTAACCAAAATAAAATAGCTAAAGCTGCAGAAGACCCAGTATGACGCTCCCCAAGTGCCCTGGAAGAGCACTGACAACTCAAAAATGGAAGTTGCTCAAGCAAGTGGTCTGGAATGCCTCATGTGCCCCACTGAGCCCTGGCTCCCAACCAAACTGGCAGGGTCTCCCAACCAAACTGGATCCCTGAGCCCCAGGGGCCCTCGTTCCCACTGCCCCTCCTAGGGCATCTCTTCCAGTAACTCCCTTACTTTTGAGTAATGTTATACTTTGTGTTGTCATCCGAGTAGTCTTTGAAGAACAATTTCCAAGTTGTTGGGTTTTTTTAAGGGCAAAAGGACGAACAAGCCCCATTTCCCTTGGGTGACATCTCACCAGCCTGGCTGAGGGTCACTGCCTTGGACAAACGTCCTGGTTAGATGCCACCCTTTTTTTACCACCTGAAATAAGTTAAAGTCCTTTTGCACCCTGCTGTCCTTGTGCCAACACTGCCCTTTAATTTAAATCGTGTTTGTTTCCTGGTAGTTACTTCCTTGAGGTATTAGTAGGTCCTTGCAGCCTTTGCTTTCTGTGCTGAACAAGTCGGAGACACCCCTCCTAGGGCAGAATGAGGCAGGTCATGCCCGAGGGGTCTCACCACTCCCTTCAGCAATGGCCTCAGCACTGCTTTCACTGGCTGGAGTTGCCTTCCTGCAACGGTACAGCAGTGGTTTGCTCATTGCCGTGCTGTTGGCAAGGAAAGCTAGCTGGCCTCTCTGCTCATCTGCCTGCTCCAACTGATGATCTCCCACATCTTGTACCAATGCGGCACTAAGACATCCACGTACTGTTACTCCAATTCTCCAGTTTCTTCTTGTCCCACTGGTTAACAGGAGAGGTCCCGGATGAC
>NW_009222528.1:0-2164 GCF_000690835.1 Fulmarus glacialis
GTTACCGATCTCTGTCTGGACATTGAGCCAGTGACCAGTACCCTCTGGGTGCAACCATCCAACCAATTCCTCACCCTCCAGACAGTCCACCCATCAAATCCATACCTCTCCAGTTTAGAGAGAAGGATGTTGTGGGGGACCACACATGTTTGTGTGGATGTTTGTGTTTGGCTGTCACTGTGCATTGAAGAGAGATAACAGACACGTTTTTCAGCTCTATTTTTTTTGTAACTGCACAGTGATTTCATTGCCATCGTGCAAGCTAAGCTGGCGCTGTTTGGTTTTGTTCACTGAATAGTGACAGGGCTGCAGCTGCTTATTTTTTAAATGTAACTCTTTTCATTGCTGCTAGGACAGAAGTCATTATATCCCATGATGGGAGAGCAAGTCTGAGTATCTTTCAGTCCAATAAAACATTATCTTTGCAAAAGATCTTTGCTGTGAATTTTGAGTACTAAAGCTAAATGAAATGAGAGTTCTAAGTCTGATCATAGAGTCAGTTGATCTAAACTCAGAAAAAAGGACTGCGTCAAGAGGCAGGAAGTCCTCTTTAATGGAACTGCCTTTAATATGAAGACCAATTGGCTTTTCATCATTTTCTTTGAAGTAGAGGCTTCATCTGAAGCACTACTTTCCCCTCTTCCTCTGTCCAGATTGTTTCATATGAGAGTGTAGAAAGGAGCTGATGAACTGAGCAACAAGCTCAAATGTGCTTGGGAAACCAAACAGCTTACACCATTTTCTAGAACACTTTCTTAGCTGCATCTGTCAGAAGTGGACAGCGCAGTTGTGTAAGGAGAGGAGACTGAAAATGATGCAACCCTCACTCTTGCATACTGCTGGTCATAGGAACTAGTAGACCTGATGTTGTCAAGTCCAGCATATGATGCAGGACAGACATTTAATTTTTTTTTCTTGACACCCATTCATATTCCTAGGACTTGAGTAGTGTCGTTCTATTGTAAACAGCATAGTTGTTGCTGCTCCATGACTTTGCTACTAAACACAGGTAGCCTTTTTCTCATGTCTTGAGAGGGAATACCACCATTGCTGTTGGAGGAGCTTCTGTTGCTTTCTAATCACTTACCATTTTTAATCAGTTGATGTCATTATCACAGGGTACCCATTATCACACTTGGTTTGTTCTGTTTATTTCCCCTGTCTTTTGCACTTACTTGCCTTTCTTTGTATTCCTATTCTCAGTTCCCCTTGTGGCAAGGGGAACTATGTTTACAAAAGAGAGGTGTCTTCACACTTGGTCTTTTTTTTTGCTTTGGGCCACAGGTGTCCAATGTGTATGATAGTGAGCCTGTCTGACTCTCGGAACAGTTTCTGTAAGAACGTGTGTTGCAGCACACAGAATATGACTTTTGCCTTGTAAGCCATCTCCCAGATTGCTATGTTTCTTCTAATATTGATGGTAGTTATGGAAAGAAAGAACAGGAGAGAAGGGTGTGGGGGAGAGTGTTTGCTAATGAAAGTGCGTCAGATGTAATGAATTTGTGATGCTACAGCCTATGGAATATGATTGTTCAGCATCTGTTGTATTAAATGGCCAAAGAGCATTGCTTATTTGTTGCTTCCTTGTGAAATGTCTACAATGAATCAAATGAAACAGAGAAAATAAATTAAATCCTCCTTTTGCTGCATTTTGCTTGCTTATACATTCAGTTGGATTCCTCTAAAGTAGCAGGGTGCATCTAGGAGTAAAAAGCTTATGTTTTCTTCTAGAAAACCCTCCCATATATTTCTTTCTCATCAAAGATATTTTCTTTCACTACCTGATTAGGTTTGAAGTTTTCAGCATTTCTGTGAAGATTGCTTGGGAAGAGACAGAACACTATAAATTGTAGCTAAAAATACAATTTTTCTGTAACTGTCATAACAACATTTGGGCTAATTGATTCTCAGTAGAATAATGACATCCACTATGTAGTGAGAAATATTCATGAAGGAATCTGAAAACCTAGATCTGCCTTACTCCCCCAATAAATCAGGAAAAATCATTAGAGTCCTCTACTTAAGAAGAATTAAAAATAAGCCATCATTACAGATTCTTTTCAGTCTGATTTGAGGGCAGTTGGAATTCCTTTAAGTGTGAATTTAGATTTGGCAGAACTCCAGTTCCAACAGGGTTTTTTTCTGCATATATATACATATATAT
>NW_009222529.1:0-10104 GCF_000690835.1 Fulmarus glacialis
AGGCTTGAAAAGCTTTTCAGAAATAACTGGTTGTGTGATAGAAACCCTTTCACTCCACAGCAGCAGCAATAAAACAGACTCAGGGGGAAAAAAAAAAAAAATGCTATCAGAGTATTCTTCCAAACAAAACTTTGGTGTGCTGCTTAAATCCATACTCGAACCCACCCTTCATCCCCAAAGAGGACATTTCCCCACAGAAGCAAGAGCTAAACTTCTGCTGAAACCTACATTAGCTCAAGAGCAGGGAAGGCAATCTCCTGCCCCTGTTTTTGTGCATCATATTCCCAATTTTTTCTCTCCCTCCATAACTACTTGCTAAACTCAAAACATGTATGAATATCTTTCAGGTAAAAAAAAATTAAAAATCCACAGCCTATTGGGTAATATACACTATTCACCAAAAATATTTTGGTAAATGGACCATATTTTGGTCAATTAAAAAACCCCAACGCATCTGTATCATGTGAAGTACTAACTACTTTTCTTTAAACGTGACTTTGGGATAGAAACTATTTTGCTGCAGTTCTGGTGGCATTTGACAGTGGAGTTACAACATGGTAAAAAGTCCAACTTGGAAAGTCACTAAAAGCGGAGTCCGGGAGGGAACAAGGCCACCCGAAGTGCCTTAGGGCACAGGGACAGCTCTGCTGCAGCCACACGAACCTCCGACACACTTGACCTTGAGGCAAGCGTGTGGAAGATACTGGTGTCAGCCCAAGCACGAGTGATCTTCTCTCGTGCAAAGAAAACCGATGAAATAGCGAGGAAGGAAAACGGAAAGCAAGTAAAACCAAAGACAGTTCTACCCTCACGCATAATTGAGAAAACACAATGAAGTTAATGAAATAAATGAGTTGAACTCAATCTGACGCGTGAATCTAGGGAGCTCTGAAGAAAGACATTTTGTCTACAAACTATGGGTTATAAATATGACGCTTGCTTGAGGATCAGCAACGAACACATGCATTACGTGAGAAAAAGCCTGAAATATTTGAACAGCTAAATGAGGGCACAACAGGTAGCAAATAAATTTAGATTATAATATTAAAGAGTAACTTCCACCAAAATAAGCAATATACATTTAGTATATGTTCTGTTGCATTTTTATGACAGACACTTATTAATAAGGGCTTCTTTTCCTTCTGCCCTAAAGTCGGGATTCTTAATGGGAATAGCAAGAATGTAAAATGTCTTTAGCATTTCTTTCCTGGAAAACCAGCTACAATAGCAAAGACAATTTTGAAACCCAATCCGATTTAAACATCAGAGCTAATATAACATTTAGGAAAACTGTTATTTTTAACTCTCTATGTGTAATTGCAAATTTTCATTTTGGAAACGTACGCAAAATTTCCACATGCAAAATAACCAGAAAAGATAAACAAAACATTTTATGTAAAATAAATAAATGGATGTCTTATCCTGCAAAGACTTAAAAATATTTCCTGTTGCCAGTAAAAATACTCATAAAATTTGGAATGTGAAACAACAGCTGGGAACAGTTAGCTACAGGAGAAGCAGTCTGGTTTGTAGTTATTTTGCAAATCAATGCACATCGTGGCAATCATAGGTTTTCACTTCCTTTGCGATAAGCCTTTCGTAGAAAGAAAACTCAGCACTATTTCTTTTTGCCATACTTTGGAACCTACTATGAATTTCATAAATTCATATTTGAAGGGTCCAAAACAGACTTTAAAGCAGCACAATAGTCAATGCAATATGGAAACCACCATACAATGAATGAAAAGGATCCTTAATCATGCGGTAGCATAAAAAAGCATCCAGGCAGCGCCAGCCTTGTCCAACTTGTCCAACAGTTGCAACGCTCGCTCCAGACATCTTTTTACGGACTGGATGATTCAGGTTTCTTGGTTCTGTTTCTAGCAGTAAGTCAGAACCAGTTTTTCTGCAGGATGACTTTCTTACTGCAGCAAATGTGAATCCGACCTTACATGGGTTTTCACGCTTTGTTTCAAACACACACATTCTTGCTTTTTACTACACGGGATGAGAATCAAAATCAGGTACAAGAAAATGACTTTCGATTCCATGCAAGCGCCTGCACAGATAATAAACCTCAGCAGTTGTCAAACGAGGTATTCGCTTCCTAACATAGACAAACGTTATTGAGATGCCAATACCGACACCTGTTTCCAGATTCTAAATACAGAGGTAGAGAATTTTATCTGAAATATGAAGAAAAGAAATTGAAAAGGTTGATGTCAAACACAGATTTTGTTTCAGCAAAAAAGCTTTCGTTAATTTTTCACTTGATAATGCGTTTTTTATTCCTTCCCTGCAGTATTGGTAACATTAGAAAAACACTCAGTGTTTTGATAACATTCGAGAAACGCATAAAGTAAATTCTGTAACTCTTTATTTCTCAGTTTCATTCAAATGTTTCCGCTGCTGTCATTGGCATGAAACCTGGATAACGTATCTGAATGAAATAAAGGCTATGGTGAAAAATAGCAAAAAGCAAACGGTAAGCATGATTTCTCAATATAAAATTCAACTTATTTCTTTTTTAACTCACAAACCATAAAACCTGCTTGGGTTTTAACCCATACTGCTGCATTACTCTAGTTGTACATTAACAGGCAAAAAACAATAGTCTCACATGCGGCTTATAATATAGGAGTTGAAGTGCTCACTTTAGAAAGTGTATATTTAAATACAAAGCTCATTTCGGGGCATAACAACACTAAATATTGCCCTGGTGAAGGCTTTTCTTTACTTTTTTTTTAAGCAATCCCTATGGTTGAGTGTGGTCTGTTGAACGGATCACAGCTGAAGGCGGCCTCTGCCTGTTTCATACTGCTGTGTATCATCTCATAAGTTACATGATCTCAGCGAAGTCAAGGACTAGTGTTTAATACAAGAAGAAAATTAAGCTTCAAGTCCTTTCATTAAGAACACCTTAAAGAGAAGGATTCTTAAATACAGATAAAAACATTACCATTACATATTTCTGTCCCATCTTAAGACAGAGTAGTTTAACCACATCAAAGACTGAGATATTACTGATACTATCAGAGGCCTGGAAGGAATTCACACAGAAAGCGCTGACAAGTCAGCTCTCCCATAGCCAGCTCTATATTAAAACAGGACTTCTTCCCTCGAGAGATGCTGCTGCTGCTTCTTGTTCTCTCCAATCAATAGCATGCTCCAGAGCATAAACCAGATAGGTCTCCCTGCCCGCAGCTGCAAAGGCCAAGCTGATCACCAGATCAGCGTTTTAGGAAGAATGGATCCAGGGATTTAGAAAGGTGGAAGAACTCCGAAAGGACGCTTTCAGCAGGTATCGCTCTCCTGAAGGCAGAGGGGAAAAGCCGAGCTCTGCTGAGGCTAGGCGTGCCTACGGTTCACGTAGAGACTTCGAAGGGCAAATCTCGAATCTGTGTTGTTCCCCCAGCACGTTTTCGTGAGCCCCGTGAACTTGGAAAACACGGACTCCAGACAAGAGTGGGCAGCACAATTGCTTCAGCAGAGGGGCCGCAGAGGCAGCTCTAGGGGCTTCCGCGGGGATACAGGAGCCAGCACAGCCCTCTCTCGGGAAGATGGAAAACTGTCTTGATATTGCTTTCCCAAAACATAGTACCCTGCTGTTTGCTGCAATTCCTCCCTAGGTCTGTCAACCTAAAGTGTTTTGATTTTTGTCTAACTCCTGTCCTCTGTATAATTTTTTTCTGTCCTATTTCCCCCCCCCCCATAAACCCTTCCCTTCTTCCCCTCATTCCATCTTCTTGTGTTTCTCCTTCACAATTTCCCTTTTAGCTAAATGGAACCCAAATATATATATATGTTTAATAATAACATGCTGTGACTGTTTACCAACCCTCCTGCAGCTTGTTTGTTCTAGGCCTTCTGTTGCCCTGTGTGTGAATCATCCATTTAGGCAGCGAACGCCTCGGGAGAAGGACTGCCTGTTGTTCTGAATTCGTGCAGTGCCTAGCACATACAGCCCCCTTCTTAAGCATAACAACTTCATTAACGCTTTCAGTTTCCTCACTTCTGGATTGTTGGGTGCTTGCTTTGTATGCCTTTACTGCTCTAATAAATCCTTAAGATGAAAATTACAACCACCTCCGAATATACATTGAACAGCATGTGCGATAAAGCAGAGCTTTGTGTTTGACATAGAAACTCTGGAGAAAATCTTTGCTGCGGATCCGCTACTACCAAATGTTACCGCGACTTCTGGCAGTTGAAAGCACACCCACTCGGAATTATACCCTTTATGCTAGAAAAACTTCCCATGTTTTTGTTTTGGGGATTTTTAAATTAAAAAAAAAAGATACTCTTTGCTCAAGTTAAATTACATCCAATTCTGATGGCAGCGCAAGGCAGGCTCTCGTGCTCTGAGACGAGCTCGGCAGCGACCAAAACGGGTCCCGCGCGCCCTCCCCGCACCGCGCATCAGCTACACCACCGACAGACGCACACTCCCATCAGGGCCCTCGGCGTACTCTCTTTTCTTAGATGATATTCCTCTTAACATCCACAGCGATTTCGCATGCAGTTTGTAAGGAAAATCAAGCCCTTTCTGCATAAGCAAGAACCACTGAAATCCAAACCCCGGCGGAGAGGCAGCGGTAAGGGGAAGGAATGGCATGTTCCCGCTCCTGGACACTGTAGGACACTCCGAGTTCTGCCTTCGCTAACAAAAGCTTCTTTTCATTCAAGGGCGGAAAAAAAGTCCCTTTTATTCTCTAGCCTTTGAAGGGCTTACATCACTGCTTCTTCAATTTCGGGATTGTAGTGAAAACAAGCTTTCTACTTGGCTGGTCAAATGACTGTTAACTCAGAATTCCTGGGAGTGTTTCATCTACACTCTTTATTAATTGATGGTTAGGGTACCTTCTAATAATGACACGTCTAATGAAGGAACAAAAACACAGCAGAAACCCTCCCCGCTCTACAGTATTAATGTTACAAGGAACCTGGGCATCTCTCCACCAAACAAGTAACCATACCTTTTATTTTTTCGCCCCCTAATTAGACCCAAGACTTCCCAGGGAAAACCGTAACGAGCTTAATATATTGCAGAGAAAATATTTCAACACTACCGTTTCATCATGTACATAAATACACAATTTCATCATCACGTTGGCTTCCAACAGGTGCCTTGAATGTGAAGACAGGAATAACTTGTGAACAGAAACAGAGGTACAGTGGCAGAATTAATAAGGGAAAACAGTCGCACCAGCCCTGTGTCTTTTTTCCCCACTATTAAATACTATAAATAACATATTTTTTCCAAAGTTACCTCTATACAGATCACTGTGATTCTTTTTCTTTCCCTTCACGCGCATGCACATCAGCTTTGAGAAACCCGCATAACCCAACAGCAATCCAGCCTGAAGAACGTGAGCACACATTTAACTTTAGGTAGGGAAATCCTGTATTGCAGCCTTTGAAGAAAGCTCCAAAATTAAGGAAAGTATCTGTATTTTGCTATGAACAAGTAAGTTGAGCTAATCATTTTTCAGCTGAAGGCTCTAAATGTGATTCTTCCCACGAGCCCTTCCACCTTTGCTTTACTATTTCTACAGCCAGGCCTACTGAGCTAGAAATACTCGGAGCAACATTTCTTTTTCTCTCCTGTTCTGCCAACACGCGAAGATTTGGGTTATCTCCTTCCAGGGGTTATACTCACCTTCCTGTTTAACCAATGGACCGAGGCACGTAACAGAAAAGAAATAAGGCTAGGAATTCGGCTGGCTGCGGATCAGTATAAAGGATTGCTCCAAATTGTAGAAGTTGGCAGTGACTTCTGAAAAATTACAAGCCAGCCGAACGCGTTTGGGACAGTTTTGGGAACCACCTGAGCGCAGCAGACACTGCAATGGAAGAGAATAACGAAAAAGAAAAGAAATTTCTGCGTTTCTCTTTGTGGGTCTTTTCTGATATTATACTCGCTTCTCTACCTGTTAATGATACATGGCTAAAGCAATTCTTTTGAACCAATTTTTGTACATTATTTTAAGTATAAAGTAAACAGTTGGATGTGTCTATACAAGGAAAATACCCAAGGACAGAAATAGATAAAAAAACCTGAAGACACATGAAATCTCATTACAAATAACGCACAGCTGTCTTTCACACAAGATAGATTTTATTATAATACTTCCTACGTTATTTCTGTCCTTAATTCCTAGAGTGATAACTATACATGCAAAATAAAAAATACCACCTCAGTAAAAGGATGCTGCTCTTTTTCCTGAAACACAGGATGCTTGAAATAAGCTAAACATACAGAACAGAAGTGAGTCAAGGCAAAGTCATTACTTGACCTACTTTTCCTCTCAAGAGGCTAAGAAAACCCGCTTGTACTAAAAGCTATTTTTCATAACTCAAACAACGCAGAGTCTTTAGAGAACCAACAAATATTTTCTTCAATTTCAGGCTAAAAGCTATGCTTTTAGTTATGTTTGAGGTACCGAAACCTGATAGGGAATTCTGACAATCTCTCATCAACCCTGGACAACAGTTTTCCCCTGTCACCTGTAAATAAGCTACCTCCATGAAAGGCTTTGCTCCAGGGAGCAATTAGCCTACAGTTAATCTTGGTCTTCACCTGTACATTCATCGAAACTGCCTGCAAGCAATTCCTTACCGAAGGTTGCAATATACTGAACTGTCATGTGCTGCAGAGCTTTCAATATTACCCGCCATAAATCCTGAACCACTTCTTTAGACTAAACGAGCGTCAGTTCTTCGTGGTTGACACGAGACGACAGACTGACGGGCAGCAAGAACGAGAGCTGGCGCAGAAAGGTGTCACCACAGCGTCAGGTGCAATTCGTTGCTTGTTCAGTTTTCTGCTGTTGAGGTCAGAACACGGCTGTCGTACAGACTTGTCCGACCCGATCTTGACAGCTCGGACCGATCTGCCTTTGGGGGCTACCTCCAATGGGTAAAAACAGTGCCACAGCAAGAACATGTGTGTTCAAAACCGACAACTCAGACTTGTATCTGCATCCTCTGTTTCGAGGATACGCACCAGTAAATGATAAGAGAAGTTAGAGGAGTTAGAGACTAGGCTTGCACACAAGATTTCCATCAGCCCATTCATAAGCTACAATTTGAAAAGGATATTTCTAGAAAAAAAATTACTTGAAAAATGAAAATTTTTACTTTGTGTGAGGCAGAAATAGAGACGCTGTTATACGTAGGTGTGGCTGAAGAGTCCACTCGGTCACTGCTTTGAGGTTTGCTGCTTAAAAGGTGTTTTGTTTTGTGCGGTGGTTTGGGTTTTTTTAAGAAAATCCTAATCTGTTGAAACAAAAAATTTGTTTTGGGAATTGTTGGTGATGGAATTTAAACATTACCAGTATTCAGACAGTATGCTATCAGCAAAGAACACGCTAAATTTTAACAGCTTAAAAATTTATATTGTTTACATATAAAACATGTATTATATGTAACATACATCTGCTTATACATATAATATCTGTGTTCAGTTTATTTTAAGAATCCAAAGCAAAATCAAGCTAGCATTTTTTCAACGAAATAGAACTAACCTTTTTTCCTCAAAAAAGAACAGCTCTGCTTTTTTTGCTTACTTCTGTGCCAATTTTGTGCCAATTTACAATAACAACAAATGATAAGAGGTTCGAATTTCTCCGGTAATACAATTTTTGAGTTTTAACCCAGCAGAGAGTCTTTTTTTAAAGCCATGATGGTCTTCAATGCTGATCAGAGCGGAGCTGCTGCTGGAAGTTAACAGGCTTTGGTCTATGCATGGGTAGGAGAATATTAAAACTCTATGCAAATGGAAGTGTTTTTTTTAAAAGATCTCCTATTATCCATGTGATGTATATCACAAACCAAGTCAACTTCTGTGGGTGCATCTGACCTGAAGAAACCTTTTCAATTTGTGCATATCCACTCATCCCCAGAACTAAAGATATCCCAGGATCACTTTAAAGTCGAAGTGTTTACGAGAGCTGCAGAAGCGTCAGTAAGTTTGTGGTCACTGGCATAAAACAGAGGAGTGCACTGATCGCAAAATGTTAAATGCTTCGCCAGTTATGTAATTGTTTAATCTGAAGGACGCTCACTGATAAGTATCAGCCATGACTAACTTCAGCCTAGAAAGTAGAACAACAGATCCCGAAAAAGCAAGCCAACCTTTGGCAGACACGGCGTTAGACATCCTTAAATGTATTTTGTCTGTGAAATTAAACTCCGTTAAAAACAGTTAACAGAGGGGAGCAGTAAAATTCAAGTAGAAGTAACAGGACTTGGTGTACTTTGTGTGCTTCTTTTCATTAAATAATCCCCACCAGTGATCACAATCCACATCTCTCGATATTATACTAACAAAGGAGACTGAAAATAAAATGGACCTGAAGGAAACAAGCCTTGGTCCAAACCCAAAAGACACTTGCCTTCATCTCATCACCTAGAATGCAACATGTAAACAGCAAACCAACAAACAGCATAAATGCCATCTGATCAGTCGTATGGGCGTCTCTGTCAGTGTCTGTCTCTGACCTGGCCCCTGAAGCTCTCTCTGACTTGACACAGATGCTTTCTTTCACCTCTGTACCAGACTACTTAGGAAATAGAGGATATGGATCCTTAGGGCTTTAATAAAAGATTTGCTTTGGATCAGAAAATTTAGATTGGCTTTCTGATGCGACATCGGTAGACAACGGCTCTTATGAATTCTGACTGACTGCAGCGAAAGTTTTTCATCCTGGCAACACGGTTGCCATAGCGATCCCGGCTGATCGGATATTCTTAGCAACCGCTCATAACTCTCCATCCCCGGCGCTCCCTGGGTTCCTCCAAAGCTCAGCTGCACAACCTCGTTTCCAAAACCCCCGCCATCACCCGAGTAGAGTGGCACGAGCTCTTGTTCTGAAGTGCCTTCCCTGCAAACACCGCACACGCCATCTGACACGCCAGTACCACGTGCGTTTCGCAAACGGGAGGCCATGGAAAGAAAGCTTGGCTTCTGGGTACCGCGCAGGAAAAGATAAGTTGGCATTTAGCTTCTCCAGAAATACCTCGGCGAGCTGGGATCCTAAATCTCATTGCGTCTTCCAAGAGATGTCATTTATGTGAAATTCAAATTCTTACACGCATTACGTGAACATTGTGAACTACGCTGTGGGTTATCGTCACGAGAAATTGCAGGCTGAATTTATTACCAATTAAGCATGTTGGTTCACTGCAGGAGTGGGGGCTGGACGGACACGACACATTTGTTATTTTTTAGTGGGGTCAGTTATTACTAATATCCTGAAATTCAATTCCAGCTTTAAACAGATATTTATATGGATATAACAAGAATTTTTCTTAACTTTCTCTATGATTATATTTCTTCTACAGTTCTGGTATATCTTCTGAAGGGCTGGAGAAAGTCTCCCAGCATTTGCCGTTAATTCTCCAAACTGCAATACCTTGGTGAGCAATGGGATGATCCTTAGATGGGGCTCGCTAGTCCCTGTAGCGCTTGCTGGAAAGTGCTGCACAGGACAGCTAGAACCACAGAGAAAGCACAGCGTTGCCTGTTTCAGTAAGTTCTATACTGGGCATGTAGAGCAATTAACTAGTGAGGGTGAACGAGCAGGACCTTTGCTGCCAGGACTTCCCTGGCCCTTGCTGATGGCCTCAAAGAAAGAGAAAGAAAAGTCATCCTGAGCCTTTTCAGCTAATGTTTTCAAACCCTCAGGACACAAACAGGAGAGCAGTGAGGGTCTGTGAGGTTCCAAGACCATAAAAAAAAAATCCACCTTATTATTTTTACACACATCCCTAGTTCACTATCATTCCTCAGTGCTAAAGTAGCATTAGAGAAAGTTAATCTCAAGTTGCATCACTGAACTCAAAGGAAGATGCACGCGAGACATCATCTCGGGTTTTATACCGTACAGCAATGAAGCAGTTAACTATTAACACAATTAACAATTGTCTCTCTCGCACAGAACTACGCAAACCGTATTCACAAGCATGCTTCTAAGCTAGCTGAAGATAAATCAGGAACCAGCAAACTATAACACCTCTGTTGCTCCAACCACACATAGCGTGTCTGGCAACCGCCTTCAATGCCTGTCGGAGGCTGCGTGCTGCCGCTGCCCCTTAGGGCTG
>NW_009222529.1:10118-39852 GCF_000690835.1 Fulmarus glacialis
GGTGCAACAGTGACAAAAAAAAAAAAAAAAAAAAGAGGAGTACTCAGACTCAAAATAAAATTTGAGTTTTCACGCTGATTCAGTTTAGGACCGAGCGATTCACATCTCTTCACTCAGGTGATGCTTTATGGACTTCATCTGGGAATGAAAATGGGAATAGTAGAGAATCATACTCGTAGCAGAGGTGGAAGTGAAGCGGATAGAGTGGCTACTACTTCAAAACAGATTTGGACTTGCTACCCACTACGAAACCTGGGTGTGCTACCACTAGAAATACTAGATAGTGCCGAGAGCAGGGAATTTGACGTGACTGACAGACAGCTGCACCCAAAGCCTGATGGACCAACTGCTCTGCTCTGGAGAGGTACTCACTAAGTATACCGTTTACAAGACCTGTAAAGAAAAAAACTGCATCTGCTTAAAACAAATAATACATTACTAAGCATAAACCACACGAAAGTAGACCTTCAAGGAGGTCTCGTCAAGGGTAGATATAACGTTTGCAAGACGCAAGCAAACAAACAGAAAATACTACCTAATTGCACATTCTGAAATAAAAGAACCAAACTACAAAGAAATACAGTTTAGAAAGCCTTCCTGGCTCTATTGCCAAAAGCCAAAGAACAGCAGTTTTCAAGTAAGTATGTTCTGAGGGTCACGTTAAAGTATTTTTTATTGCTATAGCAGTTGCAAGCTTCAACTAAGATCAGGGTCCAAAATGCATTCCCACTACGAAGGTGGAATAAAAGACCGTCACCAAATGAGGGATGTTAGTGTTTCTAGACAGGATAGCGCCCGATAAATTTCTGGCTCCCTTCCTAAACAGAAACCTCCCAACATTCCCTGTTGTAATAATAGGCACCCCTAGTTTGACACCATGAAATCTGCATTTTGCAGGAGACGTCGCAGGAGAACAACAGCAGCTTGGCAAATAGCCTGATCTTGACCCCATACCAACACGTACCAAAGGAAACTTTCATCAGCTTTTCAGAATCACACTAGCTTGACCTCAATATACATACGTAAAATTGAGATTAAGCGTGACATTTCAGCTTTGCTACTTTTTACCAAGTGGAAATTAAGCAGAAATCTGCCAGATGCTTAGCTAACGCGCAGACGACTTGGTAAATATCAGCTAGTGCTTTACTTCTTCGTTTCCTGCATATTTCTATTCAGAGGGATCCTGGGAAGATGCAAGACATGGCATTGCAAAGCAACCAACTATATTGTATTTACTTGGACAGATTTTGCGGTTTCTTTCAAGCGTGCTAAATATAGCTGATTATTTTTCCTTCTAGCCTAGAAGAGGAAAATCAGAGCTGACACAGATTTCTTCTCAGCAGTTGCCTGCAAGCACTGGTTGCAGATCTCCTCCCACAGTAAAGAACAAGCAGCATAGTCCTGTGGTTGCAGGTGCTCTGACCATACACTGGATGACTACCATGCCTTGTTTTCTGTTCCAAAATTAAGAACAGATAACAGAAGGGAAATGCTAGAAATATCAGTGCTTCAGGTCAGTCACCAGTTCGTTGTATTTGCAATTTAATCCAGGAATAAAAAAAGAGATTCCACAGAGCGTCTCATATTAACTGTTGGGCTTAATGTATTCTCAGTCTAGAAGCAAAGCGAAGCCTGCGTATATTGTGGTATCCAATTTATACACGCAAAGCTGCCTTTTTTTTTTTTTTAAAAAAAAGACCAAAGAAATGCCAATTGACAACCTTTCACAGTTATGTCACTTTGATGGTGCTGAGCCAGAACCATCACGTTGGGAAGCCTTACATAATTTATTCAGGTCATTTTCATTCTGAATAGGTGGAGAGAGACATTTTAAAGATTCCATATTAAACATGGCAAATTTTCCTTTTTTAACCTTTTTAAAGTGCTTTTAATAAATAAAAAAAGCTGAGGATGCCACCGTCTACCCAATACAATTTATCCTCCTTACTTTCAATAATCTCCTTATAAACCTCTATTTTCCAAGGTGAGAAAACGTTAAAAGCTCTCCATTAAGCACCGTACGGTACGTTAAACAAAGTTACTTATGCCACGCTGAAAGAAACAGTGCTACAAGAACATTATGCTTGCAAATCTATAAGCTCCAACGGTAGGAAAGCTAGAATTACACCGTTTAAATTTGCCCTTTTGTCTTTATCAATATTGTGTATCACAATACCATAGAAAGAGTATTTTTTCAGCAAGATCCCATAGTAATTAGGGGACGCCTCATCCGATCTCCATTTCGTGGCTCCATTTTCGGCCCTGTTCTTTCCTTTTAACTGTCTTTTGACACAGTGCCTTTGTCCAGCATCAGAGCCCTTATCCCTCCGCACCCGCTCCACGCCTGCCCACCTCCCAGCTGCGCTCCCGACAGTATTTGCAGAAAAACCATGCATGAGGCTCCCGAGAATATCCTCAGGCAAATTCGGAGCTCGTTAGTATGACTCCCAGGGCTATTTGCAGACATGCAGCTCTAAAGCAATCCTTCCAGTAAGAACCGTGATGGAATTCCGCAAATCATTCACGCCACAGCGGGAAATTTATCTTTTTCATCCCTCACAACTGATATGCGGCTTGCGTACAGCGACTTCAAAACATCTGCAAATATCTGAATTGCAAGAGGTCAGTGGAAATAAACTGTGTTGAAAATAAAGTTGTTAAAGTGATGCAAATCGTACACAGCGCTAAACGTAAATGAACCGTGGCAACTGTTTCAGAGGTAGAAGCTCCAGCCTCGTTTCGCTGGTATAAATCTGACATAACTGAATCTCCAGCCAGATTCTACATTCATTAAAACCAATTATTCCAGCAGTTCAGGTAAAGGAAAATTAAACCTCTGACATAAGAAGAAGCAAAAGGAATTTGGTCCCAAGTCAAAGGAACCAGAGTGGCAGAGTAAGTCAGGTTGGAAGGGACTTGTGGAGCTCATCTCACCGCCATTCAAAACAGGTCCCGTTTGACCAGGCTGTTCAGGACAGCATCCAGTCAAATACCGAACATCTCCAAGGACGGAGATGCCACAGCCTTTCCGAGCAGACTTTTCCAATGCTTGACTACTCGCATGGTGAAAAATTTTCTCCCTAGATATAATCAGGATTTGCTGTGTTGCAACTCGTGCCCAACGCCACTCGTCCTACTCTTCGCACCGTGCACCTCTGAGAAGAGTCTGGCTCTGTCTCTTCCCTATGAAGTAGCTGAAGGCAGTAATACAATCTCCCCTTAGCCTTATTATTTTAAGGCCGAATTACAAAAATCAAAGTGAAACACTTAAAAAAAAAAAAAATCCTCTCGGAAAGTTCTAAAGAGACATGCAAATGCATGCTAATCAAAATCATATATATTTCTTTCTGGAAGATTCTCCATAAGAAAATAAAGAACAACATTTATTCCTTTTTATTTTTCCGAAAACTAAGATGTTGGCAGATTTTCCCTACGCAAATGGCAAAAATGACTTTCAAGAAACAAATGGCAAAACCACCAGAAATAAAGAATACTCGGCATACATTGCACACTGCTAGGGAAGGAGCAAAGGAGGGACCTCTGGAAACTATGCTACAGTCCTACCTAGCTCGCTAGAGAGAGAATAGAATAGAAGCAGTTTATGGTTTGGGGTTTTTTTTGTTTTGTTGTTGGTTTTTTGGGATGATTTTTTTTTGTTTGGGGGGCTGGTTGGATTTGTTTGTTTTTAAAATCACAGCTTACTTGCCAGCAGGTGGCCAAATCATTTCAGATTCTTTTTAATAGGATTTTTTTTTTTTTTTAACCAATTTGAACAGAGCACTATGTTAAAAATAAATAAAACTATGGCACAAGTTACTTGGCTGTGAAAAGCTTGCAGCAACTCTAGAATGGTTATTTTGACATACGTTCTCTCTCAAAGAAAAAAGTTAATTCTTCTAACCTATGATATTTGTTGTTGTTTACAGGGAAAAGACCAAGATCTCGCAACGGTTCCTTAATTTTAAGTCACTGTAACTAAAAGGTTTGCACATTTAAAAAACAGAGTATGTGCACTGCCTGTTATGTGATCAAAATAGTAAACTTGATTTCTGGAACCCCCTGACCGAGCAAAGGAAGCTTACACAGCCAGGCTGCCTCGAGCTTCCTTGAAAGGAGCGCGCGTGTATCGGTGGCAAAATCAGGCATACCGCTGAAGGTTTCTTAAAGCATATTTGATTTATGCAGAAAGAGAAGAACTTCCATAAATCAGTGAGGGAAGATTCTCAAACCTTCAGCAATTCTTGTGTAATACAGTGAGGTACACTGTTCCTATTAAAGGTTATTTAGCAATTTTTTGAATAAGAATCCAGCAAACCCAGCTCCTTATGCAATTTAACATTGAATACGTGCACAGCGAACATAATCGCTGCCGGAAAAAATTCAGGCTGGAAATATGTTAACAGCAAAGGTCACTAGCAGCTGAAACAACATTGCAAGACAGCCAGCCAACTATTGCATTTATCTTTACACCGTGATGAGAAGATGATGTAAAGGACACGTGCCTGTTCAATTACAAATGACTGGCCTCACGGTGAGCATCACGCAACTGCACTCCGTGGCCTCTGTTACGCGCTAGAGCAGATCATAGCTCCACGGTGCTTTCTTGTAGTCTCAAATTCTACTAGTTGCATTAATGTTAAAAAAATACAGAAAATTAAGATGAGGTCACTAAGTGAAACTGCCCCCCCGATTCATATAGATTCCTTTACGTAGTGGGTTACTTTGAATCAGAGGCAAATCCCCTTTCTCACCGGCAGAGCGCACGTGCCACGCTACCGGCGTCTCTGAAGCCAACGACCACAAGCAGAAACTCATAACGCATCTTGCCCCTTGCATGAAGAAGTATTATCCACTCTTGCTTTGAGAAGGCATTGTGAGCAACGGGTGGATGAAGCACATGCAGAATTTCACTTTGCCCATGAAAATCGCTGCCTAATTCTGGGAGGATGTTTAGAGTTTGATCCTGCAAACCTGCATAGCTTTGTGCTTTTATCTTGGAAGATGCATTTGCAAATGTAGCTCCATCTGTTATTAGTAAGGAAAGGAACAGATTTAGGTTTCTAAGTCTTATCCCCTATGACCATAAACCTTAAGCTGTAATAAAATAAAAGCTATAGAGCTCATATGAATTTCTCCATAGACTTATAACTTTGAAAAAATATTTTTCAATTGGACAGAAGCCTGAGATTTATTTTCTGCAAGTTCTGTGTTTATAACAAGACAGTAAATGACCTACTTACTGGATCTTCTGGAGCAAACACGGGATAGCGATGTTAGCCTGGAGTGCTTGAGTTTTTAAAAAAAAAACAAACCACCAAACCAAAACCCTGCCCCGCAGTGCCTGATTAATATTCTATTTTCAGAATATACTTCTCAGAAAACAAGGAACTAAAGGGAAGAAATAGGGGTCTCCCCAGGTTTTTTTCTGCACATTTTAATTTTCCAAGGTGTCAGTTTTTCAGCAATTGGTAAGCCTTGAGCTCTCACCCAAAGTAAATAATTAAATAAATAAATACACAAAGACAGAAAGATGACTATAAAAACCCTTTCGGGATATGCCCTATATATCTGAGAGAGGCCAAGATATTATAGATATTTAGCTGACTTATTCTAAAAACTCCTTGGTAATGGAGATGTGAGATAAACCAAATCAAATCACCAGAACATACTAAAAGGTGCTGTATTTTAGCATCTTTCTCGTGACTCTGCTTGCACGATGAACCAGGGCTGGAGTCCCCGAAGAGGGAGTCTTCCACGGAACCGCCTCCACCCCAACGGCACCGAGTCGGGGCACGAGGGCAATAGTCCGGCTAAGCCCAGGTGCCGCCGGGCTGGGCTCCCCACGCGGCAGGGCCCGGCTCCCTTCCACTCTCTGGACTGCGGCGGTGATCGCTGCTTCCCATGGGAATTGCCTGGCCCCGCTGGCCTGGGAAGCGGGGAGGCTTGTGGCATGGGAGCCGGGAAAGAGCAGGCTGGGACCAAGGACTAAGCAAAGCATCAAGCGCCATGGTGGGAGCCAGGGGTAAAGCCGAGAGTTAAGAATGGGAAGACTTGTTGGAAGAACAAAGAAAATCAGACAATAAAAATATCTGGGTAGAGTAGTGAGATGATTACAAAGCAAAAAAGAAGTTTAAAGACTAATCCTGAAGAAAGCAGTTCTGAAATGACAATGTAGACAGTATTCTCAGGATACCGGCTACATTCTTGTTAAACTCTAACTGCATATAAAGATTCGAACAACAACTCAGCACCTCAGCAATCTTTTTAAATCTTCCAACTATTAAGAAAATGCATTACAGGAAACAAAAGTGGATTGCCTTTAGTTTTCTTTATATGGAGAATGCCGCCAGGCAAGCAAAAGCCACATAAATGCTATGCTATAAAATATTTTATAATGAGAATATTCAATGGTAGTCAGCGTGCTATAACTCAGATGACCTAAAAAAAAAAAACAAAAGATCTAATGGCAACTAAAACCTCAAGATAGATTTGTTGTTTTTTCATATTAGACTGCTGTTTCTGATTATTTAAATTGGTTACTATTCGCAATACCGTATTTAGGGAAATTAGACAGTAAATTATATAGCTAATCATGTGGTCAGATGAATCATAGAAACATCATATTACTGTGTGTAGGAAACTGCCCGCTGTTCTACTTGGAACTTAAGAGGAAAAAGAATAAAATCTGTCACAAAGCCAGCGAATCTTGACGTTGTTTTTAGCATTGGTGCTTCATTCAGCCCCACGCCCCGCAGGCAGACCCTGCCGAGACGCCAGCGCGTTGCAGGGTTATTTCAGAGGCAGAGATTAGCAGAACCAACACGGGTCAGGAGAGGCCCGACTGCTGCATCCCCGGGACAGCGAGGAAGGAGGGAGGATCTGGGGACCTCCTCTCCAAGTACTTCAAACATCTCACTCCTGGACCCATACTAAACTGTCGAGCCAAAGGCTCAAATCTCTACCAGTTTAAACCAGTTGACTTTCTGGGGCGCATTCATTCTAATTACTCCATGCAGTAAGTCAATAAAGGTTAAAATAGTTTACTTGTAGGTATTAATTGCGGTTAAGGGTATCATAGTTCTGCCATAGGGGAAGAAACACTACCTCCCCCCCACTCTGCCCTAGGATTATGGCTCTTCTAAGGAACTGTGCAGAAAAAGTGAGATTCAGGAAGCGTGTAGGACCCTGTTTTCCCTTCCCCCAGTTTCCTCTTCCCACTCTAATTTCTCTCAAGACACTGAAAAGGCTCGTTGAAAATACAGTTGAGTGGGTGATACATTATATTCAGTTTTGGTTCACGTGAGATTTGACTCTGGGTCAAAAGATTTCTTCAGTATATTTTCCTTTCCCTTGGACTGACATCTACATACTAATGGGGAACTCCTGCTGTTTTTTAAGATGACAGAGACTCACATTAATGTTATCCCTTTCATTTTTGATGTATTCTTTCCACTGAGTTGCTGCAGAGAACGCAGCTGTTAAATAACAGGGCAAAATTTTGCTATCACAAAAACACGGAGTAACTCCTGCGAAGGAGGCACGAGGTCTCCAGTACACGCTCCCCTCATTTCCAGCTGAGCTGATCCTTCGCCATGACAGTTGCCAGAGGATGGCTTCTTTGGTTACGTGTAAATAACCCGAGAACTGCTCTAGCCTATCAGTTTTCAGCTAAAACTTTGACAATCAAAGTTTGCCAGCATGTTACATACTGCGTAACTGAAATTTGCATTGCTCCACAGAAACACGTCAAAGATATAATTTGCCTACTTATAGTTACTCAAGTAGTAAACAATCTTCACGCAGAACTTTTTACTTGAAATGTTAGCGTCTATAGGAGTAACGTTATTTCAGCCGTTCTAGTCTTGTATGAGCTCAAGTTAATCTAACTTTGACATTTCCTTCAAAGTCCAAAGCCAAGATGCTCAGAAAGCAGAAGCGTACAGCTGAGATCATCGGATCAACCGCATGCCAGAAAGATCCCTTCCGTAAACAGGGAGCATCTTTAATGTTCCCGGTTTTGTTATCCGCCAATGGCCTTACGGCTCTACGCCATAATCAACCTTTAGATTATGATAGCTTATGAGAAAAATTCTGTAACTCAGCTGAGCAGCGCTCTTCAACACAAGTAGCCTCATTAAAACCAAACAACAGAGTCTAGGTTCTAGTTGGTAAATGAAGTGGAAAAACCTACATAAGCCTAGTTCAATTCCAGGAAATACTTAGTTGACACTAAATATACTCAGTAATTCTGGCAAACTGACTAACTGATCAAAATTAATTCCTTATTTGAACTTGTAAATATTAAAGCATTCTCCAAACTGGCAGAATGCTACAAGCTTTGCCATGGCTCTTTCCTCCCTAAGAAGATAGCCGAATGCAAGCTGCTAATAATTATTTATACTAAAACCAGTCACTAAGATGTGGAGTAAATAACACACAAATTCCAACCACTTATTCCCCAATTTTGGTAAACCTCATTCTGCTGCTTCTCTGGCCACTGACATGAGAGCGACTCAGTCAATGAGACTGAGAGGCTTTCTACTAACACCTCCGGTAGCATGTACTTGTCATCAAGCGATAAAATGGTACTTGAAGAACATTTATATCTAAAAGCTGAATTCTGTCACCACGTTCACGATGTGGATCCGTATAAAACCAAGACCTCTACCAAAAGCAACAGTGGTGCTTTGCTGGTGACCTGCTCACACAGAGCTGTCCAGAGCCAAACCCGCTGTTTCCAGGTTGTACTTGGTGGCTGCAGCGGTTCCTGAGAGCTTTCTGGTGACCGAGGGAAGCATTCTGGGCACTATGCAATGGAGAACAACACCTGATGAGGCAGAGGGGAAGTAAGTAACACCACTATGATGAAAATCCATTACAAGCTATACATAGGAACCCCCCTACTCCAGAATATGTATAAACAGCCAAGTATCAAGTCCTGGTGTGTTTCCACGTCAACCTAATGCACAATAAAAAGAATGGACTTAGACTTCTTTACCCAGACAATTATTTAAAGTAAGATTAGTTACGACTTTAGTTTGCTCAAGCTTCCCAGAAATTAATATCTGTTTTAGAATGATATAGTAATTACCTATATATGAAAATAATAATGTAACTACTCTGCAAGTATGAAGAAACACCTTTCTCTTCCTCTATCTTTATTTCAGGAGGTTCACGACCCTAAAAACTCTCAAAAGGAAAAAAAAAAGTAGTGATGAACATCCCTATAAAGTGAGTAAGGTAATGTTCAAAAAATCCAGAACAACAAAAGCCTTACGAAGATTAATAATGCATAGTTAATAACAAAATTCAAAGGCTTGTCAGAAACCGTGCAAGTCCAAGTTCATTTTGCAGAGATAATAAAATGAGAACAGCAGGCTTGTTTGTGGTGACAATAAACCCATAAAATAGCAACACACCAAATAAAAAGGCACAGCATAGGAAAAAGTAAGTAGATGGACAATATTTCCAATTGCAAAAAGCAAGACCAAATAGTAAAAAAAAAAAAATATTTTATACAATGCCACTACGTATTATCTCATACTATTTATAACTATCATTCATCCTGGTCCCTCTCTGAAACGTTTTACATTTCTGCCAAGCCAGCTATGTCCAGTAACTGACACCACCAGTTTTTGAGGTTGGAAGCGGGGGGCTTTTCTATACAGAGAGCACGGATAAGCTCACATTATTTACTTACACCCATTTTGTTTGCTTTGTGCTTTTTGTCTACATCCGGATATTCAATTAAACTCCTGCTCAAGAAAGAAATCCTGGTAGAGAAAAATAGACACCTTTAAAGGGCACACGTGTGCGCTCTTTTTGCTACGTTCCCCTCGAAGACCAAGGTAGAAGAAATTCTAGACGCCTATCAGAAAACATTGATCTTCCTCCTGGGTGAGAAAACTGGTATGTAATACGGAAAACTGCTATGTTATGCTTTGCGCAAAGCTTGGAAGGCGCTCTTGTTCATTACTCAAACTAAGAAAATAGTAGGAACCAACCTTCTGAAAGCCTGGAGAACCATCTACTCATTGGCCTACAGTGATTTGAGCTTCTCATTGTAATTAAGAATACTTAAATCCAACTTTCTGTTACTATAAACATTTGTTTTGGATTATTTCTTCAATTGTGGCTACGTGAAGTAAAGCCTTGTGATTTATCTGACACACTACTCATCTTGTTTCACAGTCTGTTATATATCCTCCTAGGGAAACTGATACTGTGCTTTGAATGGCTTCTTAGAATTTATAGGCAGATTCTTAATACTACACAATATCCGCTCGTTAAAATTGCTGACATGGCAAGTTTTAACATAGACATTCCTTTCAAACAACCACGGCCTAGCTCCTACAACATTAAATAATTAAATCACTTATCTTTAGAGTTCTGTGACTCCTCTTATCTGTATTTTTACAGGGAATTCAGGAGATTGAGATGGCAGTAGAAAGCATATTTGATTGGGAAAATGATACGACTCTCTCCAAAATGGACCTCAACAAAGAGCCAGTAGTACGACAAGGCCATCTTAAAGCAGACATCATCTAGTACCTGTTGTGAGACAGCCAAGCGCAATGCCATCTTCAGGAACCGTTACGTATGTGCACAGTGAAAAAAGAATTGTTATGCTGTCAGGCTCTCCTATTTCTTCCGCTCTATAAATAGCAATAAGCGTATCTGAAGGAATATGAGAAAAGCAAGAAAGATATGGCTAGAAGCTTTCAGGTTTTTCATCAAAGCACTACATCTTTCTGCTCTGCATTTTTTCTTAAACCAGATAGCTGCTTCTGAAAGAGGCAGATGATACCAAATAAAAAAACCCCACTGGTCATTACTACTATCGAGTGCCTAAAGATCCATCATGTAGTTTATATATGCAGTAAGCATTCCGAACCTAGATTTGCTTTATGCCAGTACAACTGCGTAGTTTTTAGGAAAATTTATGCCAGATCCTTAAAAATATAAGCTATGCTGTCAAGCCTTTTGTCATAGTAATTACACCTGATGAAAACTATTAAAAATGCCCTTCAACACCATTCCCTCTCCACCATTACTGGGGGACACACACCAGTGCCCGTCCAGGGGGCCCAGCTCCCACGAAGGGCCACGGCTCCTCGGAGCCCCGGTGAGCCTGAGCCTGTCTGCCTGACATCCAGCCGCATGAGAAAGATCAGAAAGGCAATCCAAAACGCAGGTGCAAAGGGCGAGTCACTTGGTGCCAACTACGGGAAAGTACCACAGAGCATCTGAAACCTTCCCGTAGGGTACCCAAGTCCCCTACAGTCCTGTGTAGGGTGCCTGCGTGCTCCGGCAGACCTGGCCCTAAAGCACATGTGCTTCCTCCAGCCCTCCCCTTCCCTCTCACGCACACACTATTTTCTTCTTCTCCAAGGAACCAACCGAAGGGTGACACAGACGCTGACGTGCTACCTGCTCAGAGAGGAGAGCAGGAGATGTTCACAGTCAGTGGAGGAAACTCTACTCAACAGTGGGGCTGCTGAGCCTGGCCGTCCCAGACCATCGCACAACGACGCTGCTGTCTGCCCATTGCCAAGTGTCAGGAGTGGTGCCATCAAGAAGGCAGACGAAAAGGATACAGAGGCTACTGTGGGGGCTAAATCATCAAAGTCCTCCTGGTACCTGCGCTCTACGCTGCCTAAATGTGTTAGAGCAAACTGGAGAGATGAACTCTACCAGCTTCTATCCAGCTCTAGTAAGATTTGAGGAGCAAAACTAACAAAGCAGCTGTTCTTCCATTCAGGAAGAAGATGTACGATGTCTGAGAAGATAGTTATTCAACACGGTTAAGGCTAGAAGCCTGGACTTAAATCTCTCATACCTATGACAAAAAAATTAGCAGATTAAACCATCTGAAGTCTCATTGGAATGATGTCTATACTGCCCTTGCACTGCATTATCTTCCTTGGATTTCGTGGGATTTTTTCAATGTCTTTCATTGGTGGGTCGAGGCAGTCAGTACACGAAGCTTTACTTAATTAATGCACACAGATAGTCATCCTCAGTGATGCTTTGGGAGCGTTTTGCAGAAATACAAAACTGTTGCTGAAAAATCTATTAAAAGTAATGCTTATGGATGCGAGACTGCTCGTGAGCAAGATCATGATTCTTTTTCACATTTCGTTGTGCAGTGACTGACCCAAACTGCTTTGGTGAGATGACAGAATGTAGCAGCGGGCTCCCTGGACTTCAAGTAGATTTTCTGAATAAACAGAAAAATTTTATTTCCTGTAAAAAGACTCCTGACAAATGGATTTTCTGCGAGTTGAAAGATGGACTTGCAAACCTAAAAATGAGAAGATGAGATTTGACAGAATATGCTTTTTTGTCATTTTAATTAATACCAACAATATTAAAACATGTTAATCAAACATCATGCCACAATTTGTATTCAAAGCTATCTGCATTATTCATTGGCAATCTTAATATTCCGTCTACTCCGCATGTCAGACCTAATGTTTAAGGTGATGCGTTGTTATAAATCACTCGGAGTAGATGCACTCAGCTACAAAATCATTACAAACTGCTGGGCTGTAATTCAATGCCTTGTCTTTTCTACCTATCGGACATGTGCCAGCGCACATGCTGTATTGACAGTTGAAATGAATGGCAGTTAGGAGCTTAAATAACTTCAAAAACCCAACTCAAGTGCCATAGTGAGATGCTTTATGATACACTGAGATGAAAAAGTAATAGAAAGGCAAGTTTATGACATTTTCTTCTGAAATCTTTCATTTATCTAACAAAAGTGTAAAGACAGAATACCAAAAAGCAGTTTTATGTCTGCCTTATACATTAGTATTGAAGCACGCGCTAAAACTTCGTATCACACATTAATTCAAAAAACGTTCAAGGTAAAGCACCGGCATGTTGTGGAGTAGTCGGGGTTGATACACTTCCATCTAGCTATTCCCATGTTGCTTTTAACGCATCTTTTTCTCTTGGCTGTCAAACTTGGGCTCCATTTGCACATATTAGACTCTGCTACTCTTCCAAATTACAACAAACCGAGAGCTCCCTGACCTCTTATTTGCTTTCTTCTAGTCACCTCATGGCACAGCTAAATGTACAGTGGAAGGAAGCGTCTCATTAAAATCTACCTAAATCGAGCAAAGCTAAGCACTCTCTCATGATTGAATTTTTCCCAGGGCTGACAGAGATTGCTTAACAGAGCTGCATTTTTTTCTACTGACACTAGGCATTTAAGTGTCTCATACCATTTTGTTCTTTAAGCACCTGAAAAGCTCAAGAGGTAGGCTTTTATAGCAGGAAGGGTAAGTCATGATGTTATAAGTAGATTCTCCCACATATACAATTGTTCTGTATTTCCATTTCAATATATATATGCCTACGTATGTACACCAATTAAAAAACGCACAACTCTGCTAAAGTGATAGAACAGGGAATTCAACCCAAAGCCATTTTCATTGTCACTCATACTTTAGGTCACTTTTTGGCAATTCAGAAACACGAACTGCTAGAATTCATTTTCCTCTGAGTGAGGTTGTTGGTTTGCTTTACACAATTGATCCATCTGGCCTCCTGTACTGGTTATGGAAAGTGCCAAACAAGTTATTTCAGAGATTTCCAGTCCTTTAAGGTAAGAAAAAAATCAAGACTATGTTTGTTTTACAGACCCGCAGAGCTGAGAAGTTGGTTGACAAAGGCTCGCTCTCTCATGAGGGACAAACTCGTACAATCAAATCCCCCCCATCTTCCTCACATCCACAAATTGAACTTGGCAAACAACAAAATTTATCTAACCCATGGTCACAGGCTCTTCCCTTTGTGATTACGGACTGGAACAATCAGCTGTCAACTTGACTATTTATAACACAAGACAGAATCTCATTAAACTGTAACATCACCATACTTACTTTTTTTGCTTAAACGCATTAGTCTATGAACATCGACAATCTGAAGTCTCACGGATCATCAATTATATTGCAAAATATAGAGGCATTACTCAACCTTTAAAAAATATGTTGTAACCAACTTGCAAGGTTGACTTCTAGTAAATCTTCAAGTAATTTTTATAAAGTCGCTTTCAGGCGACGTGAGTTTCCTACTAACAAGCAACTGACCTGTTAGAATATATGCAAGTTTTATTTCTTCTACTTTACCCTGTTTTCAGCAGATATCTAAATAACACAAGAAAGGCTTCCAACAAGGCCCCTAGATAGGTCCACAGTAACATCGAGGGTCTACAGGAAAAGGGGCTCATTTCATTCCAGGACAAGAATCCTCTTACGGCAACAGCAGCACTAAACTGCAGCAGGCCTCTTTGAAGAGGCCACTGAGAAAAATTCGAAGAAACAGATATAAAAACTGGTAAGAACGGCAGTTATGAGTAGCAGAGAGGTGCGCTCTTGCAGGCGTTTCAAAAAGTAGGGCAGCAGAGCGTAACTGCTCATTTCTATTGATGGACACGTCGTTCCGTCGGTCATCAAGATGTGGTCCAGAATTGCAGAAATCCCCAGGTCTCTGTGGTACCAGAGGGACATCAACAATCCCTACATTACATCCAAAGGAATATGCTGCTGCACAGCAGCGGCGTGGACTCTTCGCTAATAACTTGCTTGTCAAGTGTTATGACTAACCACCCAAATATCCCTTCAATTGCGTAGCAGAGTTTTGGCATTCCAGTGAACAGGCATCCTAGATGCAGGAACACACATTTCTTTAGGAAATATTTCTGTTCCAGCGGCAGAGCTCAGAGAGCAAGCGCTCGGCCGCCTGCCAGTCCAGATGTCTTCCCCCGTCAACAGGCCATGAGAACAGAGTCGATGGTGGACCGCCATTGCTGCCTCTCCACTCCAACCCCGGCCCGCCAGGAGCTGCAGGGGCCTCCTCAAAAATAGGTTGGTTGGTTGGTTGGGTTTGTGCAGGTTGTTTGGTTGGGGTTTTTTTGGTTGGTTGGGTTTTTTTGAAGGGGGGCAAGGAGATGGAGGGGAGAAGCTGACTACTCTTAAAAAATGAGGACAAGTCTACACCACGTTTAAAGTTTGCTTAAGCTCTGCTCACCACAGCTGTTGGAAGATGGCAACACATGATGAATTAGTCACCCAAAGTTGTCTTCTGTACAAATCAAATTGCCTAGAATGGTCTTTAACGGCTCCCCACGCCCCCTTACAACAGCCCTGCTAGCTATAGCATAAACAGAAAGACGTGCTTCCTGCCCCAAAGGGTTCACTACTTCTTTTAATGGTTAAAATTGAAGCAATCTGGGAAACATTTGTGCAATACAGACGGCAAAGGAACCAAGCAGCACAAAACTCACAATAGTCATCGTTTTCTTAATTTTCACTACAAACAACAAATGGTTGTAGTTTCTGCAGTGTGGAGAGTCTGATGCTGCACATCTTATGAACACTGAATACTGTTTGTAAAAAAAAAAGCTTCAATAGAATTACTTACTTGAGTAAAGGTTATTGAATATGACCAGCCAAAAAATCTAATCCTCTAAGCCACTGCCTTCACGCAGGTGAACCCTTCTACTAATTATATTATATCACCCCAGACAGTTATTTGATTTATGCATGTCACCACCATTCATCACCTACATGTAACTTAAAAAAATGCCTTTAATTATTTCTGCAAGGGGAAACACATAACTGCGTATAACATAGTTTTTACCTCAACTATAAACTTTGAATTAAGTGAGACCTCCTCAAAATACAAAAGAGCTACGAATAGTTTAGAATAGTTTAGAACTCCTCCTTTTGAACAGCTCCTCTTTTCTACAATAATTTGCAATGTGATGACGAAATGAGACAAAAATATAAGAGAATAGAAAATGCAGTACTATAAAATACCAAAGCAAACATTAGTTAAAAGAACATACAGTGACAGCATTATCTCACACAGAAGAACAAAGATGAAAATAACATCACACACTTAGAGTTGAAATGGAAATTCTTTCAATTCTTCTATCAAACATTGAAGTGATAAAAAGTTCAGGGTAGAGCTCCGAAATGTGGTTTAAATCACTTATTTTATTCAGACTCTAACGGTATAATTGTTCTCCACATGAAGACTGAAAAAGCAGAACCCTTTTCACAAGTCACCTCACAGGACCAGGTATGAACATAAAACAGTCATGAAACACAGCAAGTGTCAAGAGGACACAAGCTGCAAGGGCCGATTAACTATTCTGATTCTCTATCTAGAGATCTGAGCCATTAGCACATGAAGATTACAAATTGCTTTGCTACAGCTGTGGCTCTAACCCCCCCCCTTTTTTTTTTTTTAATTATCATTTTTAAACTTTGGGTTGCCTGATCCCTGAGTGATCAGCCGCAAGTGAAAATGTAAAGTAGTAAAAAGAGAACCGCTGATAATTATACAAGAATACACGGAGGAAGCTTTGTAGTTAACCGACCCATTAGTCCTGTTACAAAGTAAGGAAACCAACAAAGCCCATCATAACAACAATGCCTAGGAGTTTTTGCATTTCGTTTTTATCATCGGGAGAAAGATTATTTATGCAAAATTAATAAGAAACTTGGTCTTTATGTGAAATGCTACAAGGGAATTTCTTTTGTGCCACTGATGTAGTAGAATATTTATGAGCACTGGGAATCAGGGCAGTCAGAATTACGAAAAACAGAGGTCACAGAGGGTAGGATTGCAAGGTTACATTGGTTGGTCGGGTTTTTTCTTTTTGTTTGGTTTTTATTGAACACGTGCAACCATACATCTTCACAGATACCTTCCTTGCCCTGAACAAAAAAAAGAGTTGCTGTGACTTTGTTTGGAGATGACCTGGATATATGCACTGCAATACTCATTTTTATTTATTTTTAATAAATATCTCCATTTGGACTAGTTTTCCAACATGCAGGAAGTCTCCACTGCTCAAATGCATGTCTTTTAACCATGAAACTGCTTGAAGCTAAAAATCAAAGCTAAAATATGACAAAGAGATCATACTGAGCTGGACACATTAGAAACGTATAAACAGGGGGATGGACACAATAGTAGCCACTCCAGGAAGAATGTTTTAATATACTTTTTGATTGTGTATACAGTTACTGAAAACTTTCAAACAGCAACCAAAGCAAGAAACTTCCTTTCTCAGATCCAATTTGCAGGGCATTAAAATACATACCCGCATAGAACAAGAAAACGCCCTGACCTTCAGCAACTATTTTGCCCATAAATTGGAGCAGAATCCTTTTACTAGTTAATTGGTGAGAAGATAGAGTTTTACGGTAATACTGGAACATACACCCGTCTTTTGTCCTTTGCTTCTGTGTACACACAAATGATCCAATTTAGCCTAGCACTGAGGGAATCTCCTGAGACAGGCAAAGTTCATGAAAATATTCATAGGAGAAAAGATATGCCATTATCCCCAGGCTCTGCCTGCTAGGCAGCAATTAGAAAGATCTCTCTTTTTTAGCAGATGGGTCCCCTGGCCTCTTTCCAGTCGATCAAAAAACACTTTTTTTTTTTTTTTTTTTTTTTGAAACTAAGAGGCAGGAAGATCAGACAAGAACTGAATGGCCTGTCCACTTCTTTAATAGCTTCGCCAAGTCAAAGCTAGCTAGGAAGTCGGTACCGGTGCTGCCTGCTGTCCCGGCTTCACGGCCATTCAATTTATCCTACTTCACAGGTATTTCCTCCCCCAGCCCCACCAAACTAACCCAACAGAAAAGGTAGTTGTTTGGTTCTGGCTAGAAAATAGCTAGGTAGCAAAAGAAAATTACAGTGCACGTGGAGGAATGGCTAAGAATGAAAGATATCATACCAATATTCATGAAGACCAGAACATTTTTAGGAACATAACAGCAGGCGCAGTAGGAAGAGTGGTATCATAAACCTTTCTGCGCTGTTTCAGCAGCATTTCCCCAGTGAGTTCAGAGAAGAACTGAATCCTGCATGAAAACACTCTTCAGGCTCCAGAGCCGCGCATCGCTTGGTCTCTCTGCAGCTAGCAGCAATGAGGTTGTCACTTAATATGAACTGTGTAGGTGATCCAAGAGATGGGGGTACGTCTGCCAGCAACTCCCCGGAGCCCATCAGACTCATTTTACACAGCCTACCGAATAGCTATCAGATAGTGTCAACTTGCACTCCCTCTTACAGCTGAACAAATAATGAGAAAAATGATATGCAGACATCCCAGGGACTCCTGTATGATTTTGCTCCAACTGTGTTCCCACATTTTCTATTTGATTATCACGGACATTTTATGGGAAGAATTTGCTCTCAGGACCACGAAGTAAATCTTACTACCAACAGCAATTTTCACAAAAAAAAAATTACTACGCACAAAACGATTATAAATAGCAAGCAAGTCTGTTAAAAGTGCAATCTGTTTGCAGACAATCTGCAGTCAAGAAAGAAGGCTAATTCATCAAGCAAATTGTTACTGAAAATCGTCTTCCTCAACTATAATCACTCATATAACCAGGGCACTTGGAAACTGAGGTGCGAGACTTTGGTGAGTCCTAGCACCTAGCACCCTGTTTTATCCACTTGTCCCAAAATGTAAATTTAATTCAGAAACTTTGCACGTGGAATGAATACCAAAAAGCACGGACTCTCTAGTAATAAAGAACTTCAGCTTCCCGTAAGAACATGTGTTCAGAGCGGCTCTGGCACCGTCTAACATAGCAGACACCCACTAAAGGCTCAGGCCTCTCATATTTGTTTGGATTCAGTCACAGCTTACATGAACAGAGCCACTACCTACCAGCCTCCTACTCCAGTTTGGAAGCTGAAAAAACTTCTGGAATGATTCTGAAGGAAGATCAGTCATCTTGGCAGAATCAGTTGTCTCTGGCATGTAATTAGTTTACTTGCAGAAAATTATTTGCTCCCTACTCACCTACAAGCTCTTCTGTCTGCACAGTGCATCCTGAGAGAAAAGATAGCTCGAGGTTAAAATTAGCAAGCAACGCAGATGCCATTGTCTCTTCCCATTACCTCCTCCCACAGTAAGCGTCTTGCGTTCAAACTGAGTGGGATTGAAAAACACAAATCTAAAGCTCATAAAAAAATCCAAAAGAAAAAATAGCAAAAATAACCCCTCTTTAAAACGAGTGATACATCGGACTTCTCTGGTCAGTGACTACTTTACATATAATTTTCTAACCAGTAATTACAGTATGTGGCTTCATTAGCATCTTAGGGTCGTACTCCCCAACACCCAATGTCAGGATTTAATTTCATTGTCTCAAGACTAGAAAATCAGGAGAATATGACAATCAAGACTTCAAATATCAGACTTGAAAGAAAACAAGAAATCTTCTCAGTAGTCTGTTTCTAAGATGACATGCTGTAAACAAAAACATCAGCACTGACTTCAGCTCAGCTGCCACAGAAAAAAAAAAAGCATCTGTTTTTCTTTCTGGCACATACTGAACATAACTGAAACCTTCTCATCTATGTTTGAGATATACTTACACCTTTCAAAAATATCATTTAAGGAAAAATAAAATCATTCCTATAGGCACATCTTCAAATAGTTTTCAGAGATCTATGTACAGCCTGACAAAACAGTGAGTGGGACCAATGAACTCCAGCACCTTAAAATAAATTTCTCTTTGGAGTGTCTCCTACGTGCATCCAGAGAGAAAACAGTATCTGGATTTAGGACATCCCTCTCTGTTCCTCTTTGTTGCATGCAGATTTTACCCATCTAAAACTTGACCAGTGAAACGCTTCTGAATGCAAACAAAATGATGCTCTGATCCATAATTTGCAACTTAGTCTTAGTCATGTCATGCGTTACTTAGGAAACGGGAAAAAATACATACTTAAATTTTAGGGGGGGGTGTAGAGAGAGAGCAAAAGACTGGCATTACTGTTGCGATGAAACCAATTCTACATGATAAAGCTCTTGGACTTTTGCCTAATATCCTCATTCTATACAGACACATCTCCTCATCCTTCTTTTCTTACCTGCTAACTGGAGATACTAGCTGGCATGCAGCACAGAACAAAACCAAGATAATGCTTGTAAAATGTGTCAGGATCCTTAATAGTGCAAAATATTACGAGTAAATTAATCCTTCCATCAAATGGCTGACAGCATTATAAAGGGTCAGGGTTTATACACACACAGGGCTCCTCTTGAAAAATTACTATGCCACCTCCTGCTCCCAACTAGAAAACAAGAAAAATTTAGTCTACGTTGCCCTTGAATAACCCCAATAAGCAGTTCTTTCCTTACCCAGAACGACTTTAGACATTACCGGGGGCGGGGAGAAGGGGGAGAGAGAGACTAAAAAAAATCTTTATTAGAGGTAATTTACTTTAATGAAGATAACAAAGCGAGCAAGCAAGCTCCTGATCACATGGTTTACTCAGAAATTCATGAAGGTCTAATAACATAATCTGTTAAAAAAAAAAAAAATGTGGTTTGTTAATATAAGTATTTCATTAATACTGAATTTTAATTACAAATTAACATATGTAGAATGTACTGTATTTCTGTAAGCCTCCGGCATCTTCAATTAAATATATTCTAAAGGTTTCCATTCAAATCCAACACTGCCTATTCATAATTAGAAAAGCACGCGAAGGATTCGGTGTTCTTGGATGGCACCACTTCCTACCACAAAGCTGCTTCACACGGTATGCGGCACGTTCAGTCCCGGTTACCAAAAGCTGCACTGGCTCTTGGCGCATTCGCCCTTAGCGAGGGACAGCACGTAGCTATACCGGCCAGGTCCAGCCCAGAGAAGAGACGACTCCGTGCTGGAAGGTCACACTTCTCTGGCTCAGCAATCCCCTCTCTAATGTCAGCAGGAGCTCCACCAGCAAATCCCACGGCCGCAACACCAAGCTGGCTGGGAGAACACCCTGCCCTCTCCCAGTCCGCTCTTCGGGCACGTCGGTTGTTAGAAAGTGGGGGGACTGCAACTCAACTTTCCCTCTAAGTACAGCTACCAACAAGCTGACCTCGCGAGGACAGCGCCGTACTCCAACACAGCAATTGCCTGGCACCAAGAACAGCGGTTTGTGTACAATGATGTCGCGTTTACCATCCACCATGGTAAGAAATGGAATGTGAAGTGTTTGAAATATGTATTCGTAGATCTTAGTGGGGATATCATACTGACACTTGTAGAATTGGCTAGATAACACAAAAAGTAGTGGAGAAAGCTTAAAAAAAAAAAAAGACACAAAAAGACATGAAACAAAACCCACACAAAACAAACCCACAATGACCCTGTTGAAATTCATAGGAATTTTACTGCTAACCTAAATGCAGTGGGACCAGACCCCATATTGTTTGCAGAAATGGCTCCATGGGACACTGAGAGCCACCATCTCACCAGGTTCCTCGTGATAATCTGAGTGATGTTGCAGAGAGTTAGCAGGATGGAAAGCCAACGACTTTCCAGAAAACAATGTTCTTGGCTTACACAACAGAAGTTATAATTTAAGGAACAACTCCAAAATCATTAAATATAAAGTTTCTGGAATGGGAAGTCAAGCATTTTTTAATTCAAAAAGCTGAGACTGCTAAGAAACAACTGTGCTTGGTTTGGACAGGATAGAAATAGCATCAATCATACAATCAGGGATAAGATGTTTCCTTTTCAATTAAAGGCTGGAACTGAACGGAAATTGAAAAGCAGAGATACATTAGGATTATGACCCCTGAAATTACATATAGCTTATGCCAGGCTCAGATTTGGGTTACTAGAGCCTCAGAGGAGTATCCTCAACTGGCTGAGGTCTAATATAACAAAGGGATTCCAGAGGCATTAGTATCAACGAAGAGAGGAGGCTCTAAAGCATTTGCTCTCTGCAAGTAAAAAGGATAATGCAATTACGCAGCTCCTTTCTTCCCCTGCTGTCGGCAGATCCTTCGTTAGCTGCAGACTCATTACCGTCGCTTTTGACAGCTGCAGTACAACACGGGAAACCATCTAGGGCTCAAAACCGCGCACTGAAAAATCCCACCCAGGTGGCTGAAGAGACACTAGACCTATACAAGAGCAAACACTGACTTATTTCAAACAGATGCTGAGACTTGCCATTAACTGCAGTATCTGGATCTCTGGAAAATATACCAAGTTCACAGGTAGAGATGGGGAATGACCGCTGGGACACCATAACACACAAGAGAACTCATACGCAGCACCATTAGACGCAGGGCCTCCTAATGGATGTCTCTAACTGCCCAGAAGAGCATACGACGTGATTTTCAAGCCTGCCAATCAATCCAGGAGTCACATCTGTGAAAACAGGGAGCCATTTTCTTGACCTTCCCTCACACAGAAAGAAGAGAAGAGGGCTTGTTTTAAGACATAAGGGAATAGGTTTGCACTCCAACAGCTGATGGCAGCTGTGTTTGCTGCGGTCGCTTTCCCATTGACCTTCTTTCGTTTATTATCCATAGTGCACATTTCTCAAAGATAGATATTAGCATGGAAGTTGACTATTTATTACTGCAATGAAGACATGGGCTTAACTGGGATGCGCTGACCCGCACTCAAGGAAACATTAGTGATCTTCAAAAAAGATTCTAACCAATCTACTGCAGACCTAGATAGCACCGCAAATCTTCAATGATTCCAAAGTATAAATTAGACCCCTCCTTCTTCATTTAAAAATAAGGTATATAGTTAGCCCAGGGATCTATGCCCTCTTCCTCTTCAAGTCCCCTCATGTAATGCACTGGTAAGCAGGACAAAACCTTGGGCAATCTTTCAGTATATTTCAGATAGAAAGCCCTAGACGGACATTCTTCCATCTTCCCCCAACTGTTGTTTCCTTCCTTTTTTCTCCTATCTTGCCCTCACTCTTCCGCACCCCACTCCCATCCTTTTTCCCCCCTCCCTTTCTGGTGTTCTTGTCTTTTCGTCGATGAGGTTGTTTCCTAGTTCCACGCTCCCAAGTCACGCACAGCTCTAACGTAGCTGTCTCCTCACCGCCGCTTGCTTTGCCAACAGACAACCACCCCGTGCTGAAGCGAGCCTGCTCCTTCACGTACCTGCCAACAGCGCTGAAAGAGGTAACCGCAGGGGGAGGTTCAAGGATAGAGCCTAGGCATTAACGGCCATTTACCTTCTGACCCTGAAATGACTTGATGAGCAACCCAGGGCACGGATGGGAGGCCGCGAGCAGCGGTTCAAACCCACCCACCGGCAGAGCTGCCTACGTCAGACACAAGCAGTCCTTGCAAGATTTCTTGCGTCATTTCTTATCGGCAGCAAGAACATACTCCACGATTTCCGCTGAAGGAAAACATTACCCCAACACTCACTAAAGTAAAATGGCGGAAGTTTGCTCCGTTTTAGTACCGGCTTATCCAAAACCTCCCAAGCGCATGTTTCATTCTGCAACCGGTACAGAGTGGTGCTGCCACGAGAGCTCTGTCCCTCACGTCAGGAGGGCCCAGAATCAACCCAAGTCTTTCACACAACAGGATGCTATCCCTGACCAGGATCCTGGGGGCACTTTCTTTCCTGTTAAACAGGCTGAAAGCTAACGTTACCAGCCAAACACAAAACCCCCCATCTTTTTCGATGCATACGTGAGAAGGCGCAGCGGAGCGGCATCACCCGGTGTCAGTCGGCTTTGGAAGCAACGCGTGTGACCGCGGCTGCCCGGGGTAGAGGGTGCCCAGAGGGAAACCAGGGGGAAGACAGAGCTACACACGGGGCACCAAGCAGACTTCCCGTGCAGAATAAATATATTTGAACGTCAACATTGATCAATTTAATCTTAACAGGCAGTTTGACATCTTTCTTCAGTTTTATCACTGGGAATTTGAGAAACAACTGGATTCAGACACTCGCTCTAGAGCTGCAGGAAAGTTCAACCCCTGAACGTGCCAAATCCTCTGTTTGTCTGCCTTTTTCTTTGCTGCCTTCCCAAAGAGCCTCGGCAAATGTCACCCAACAACACGCCTCTTTCTTCTTGTAAGTCCTGAATCCTCAGTGTTAAACACCAGGACATTAAACAGCCATCTCTTTCTCAACAGCACAACTTCTTACTTGAGTTCGCACTAAAAGCGGACAACCATCTTGTTTTGCAGATCACAGGCGCTTCTTTGGCAAAAACAGACCGTGCCCTCCTCCGAACTTTTGATTTTCTATGCACAAAAACGCATCTGTGATCCAGCCTCTCTGTGATGAAGAGGGAAGGAAAACATCCTCATCAGATCCACTTAACTCCTCCTATTCCTTATGGGAGCGAGTCGGCAGAATCCAATTATGCCTATCTGTACAGCAAATACAATACAAAAGAATCTCCTACATAGAGACAGAAAAGTTAAATACAAATTTTCCGTGCATCAGCTTGCACTCAGGTTCCCAGAGACAGAGCAGCAAAAGCTCATCAATGCTTCTCCTACCTCCTCTGCTTCCTAAACAAAAACTTAATCCAGAAACAGTTTGTGGAATTTCATTTTAACGTAGGTTTTGGTTTTTCCTACGGTGCAAAGAGATTCTGTAACTTGAAATCCCCATTTGTTCTGCCTAGGTGATCACAAGGTAGTTTTCCAGAATCACTCAGGAATGACCTACGGAAATGCCCAAGCAGACAATCTAAGACAGGAGACATCATCTAGTTTTCTGACAACTTTGATGAAACAATTCAACGTGAACATTGCGCTTGCAGGAACACAACATGCCCACAAAAATCACCACAATGCGTCAAGCAGATAATGATTAGGAAAACGCTTCTTTTCGATGCAGTGAAGGGCAGCAGGTAAATACTCGCGTTTCTTCACACTCGGACAGAAGCTAACTACATGCAAGAAGATAAAGCAAATCCAGGAAACTATATGGACGAACAAAGCATGCTGTTGTGTTGGAATTCACATTAATACGCTACCTCTGTACACACAATAAAGGTTGAGCTAACCTGTTCAAAAATGGAGATTGTTTCAACAGAGGCCAAAAAACACTCACCAGTCACACAGAAATTCATGTGCTCAGATACACTACCTTTCAGATACTTGTGGAATATTTTTTTATGCTGGTTGAGCAACAGCAGACATGGAACATGCAGCCATTTAAAAAAAAAAAAAAAAGAGAGAAAAAAAAACCACAACACAGAAGCAACTCAGAGGCCTCCTACCTAATTCAAACCTTTCTCCTAATCTTAGCATAAAAGAAAGTGGAGCCCGGGAAGGGAATTATTAGCCATTGCGTAGATATGTAGGATACAAGAATGGAAGGGCTTGTAACTCCAAGAGCAGTCAATCCAAGCTTTGGGCGGTCATAGTTTTAGATTTGCCTAGAGTCAATTCCCAGCTCCCTTCCAAGCAGCAGATCTTTTCTAATAGGACAGGCCTTCTTGCTTAAGTTCATTCAATGACACAAACAAAACGAAACATGATCTATATTGAAAAATTCTCTCCATAGCTTTGATGGGAACATTAGGTACACATAATAATTTAATTACTGTTTCTATTGAATGGACTCAGTTAGAACTTAGTTTTACGCTTAGTTTTACACAAAGTGTAAAAACAAGAAGTAAAAGGGCGTTTCGGAGTTTCCGCTTCATTTGACACATCCTGTAGCTCCAGATAGAGACCAAGTTCAATCCTCATGTTATTTTGTTGTCTAACAAGTCAGAAGTAGAGGTGACCCTCCGACTGCTATTTTCTGGTCTATTGAAATGCACCTTCACAAAGGAAGGTTTAATCTGGTCTAACAGAAAATGTCAAAGCTTGACTAAATGTCAAGATTTCACTACACTGTGAAACAGTGTCCTGAAAAATAGCTGCAAGCGAGAGCCAATTTTTAAATACATTTATTGATACTACACTAAAAACCAACAAAAAGAGTGTAAAAAAAAAACCCACAAACATAATTAACTAAAATCCAGGTTCTCACAGAAGCTGAAATGACTCTGTGATTCCCTACTTATTTTACATTTTGTGACAACCTCAACCTAATTTGCAATTCTTCTGTGTTAAGAACAGCATTTCAAAATAAAATTTACCACTAAGGACCAGATGCTTACAAGGTTGGTTGTTGTCTAGTGAACTATCAATGAAAATAAAGCAACAAAAGCTGAAACCCAAGAAATACCAAACTTAAATTTCCCAAGCAGGAAAGCAATGAAGGCCAAAACAGGAACCTCTGAAAAAAATGCTGCTGTCATATTTTGACAACTAATGCATAAACCCAAATAATTCCTAGTAATACTTAAGTTGAAGACCAATTCCCAACTATCAGCTGTGTAACCATGTAACTTTTGCAAAACAGATATTATTTATTTTATATTACTGCAATTATTATTGATATGGTATCACTTACTTACGCTCTCCTCAGCAAATAGTCTTTTCCTTAAGGGAAAATAGACAGAAAAAAGTGAGGAAAAAACCACAAAAATGGAGAAAAAGAAAATACATGTACCATGTACCCAGGATGCTCTTATTCCATTGCCGAGATGCTCACCGGCCTAAGCGCTACCTTCATCCTGTCATTTCAGCTCCTATGGAACAAATACCAAATCAAAGAGAACCGTAACAAGTACCATCACCTGCCATCTCCGAGGCACCGCAACTCAACTGCCCTTTTCCTCTTTGAAATGCCACCCTTCCAATAAGAGCCGCTGGACACTAGCGGGTCTGAAGCGGGTTGAACCGTGGCCGCTTAAGAGGTCAGATTAGGAATAACTGCACCTATGTACACACACGCTCTGTATTTAACCACACAGCTGGCGCATCTGTCTCCAGACTGATACCGTAGCATCTTTTGCTCTTAAACCTCAAAATCCCATCTGTACTGCAAAACTAGGCACATGTTCCTCATTTTTAGGTACAACATAATATCACTCATGGACATTCACCTTCAGATAAATCAATATTTTGTGGATATTTATGAATTTTGAAGAGATTTGGTCTTTAAACCAGAAGCGACACATACCCAGCAAGCCCCATCTACCAAAGGATCCTGTAACCAGCAAAGCTTCAGTGAACTGCATGCAGCGATAAACATGACTTGAAACCACGCCTCAGTGCATCTGCTCGATAAATCGATTTCAGAAAAAAAGCTTTGTGAAGCTGTGCAAAAGCAACCCACCTGTGGGAAATAACTCTGAGTGAGAACCACACATCCAAGAGCATTTATTCGAGTTCCGGTGGGACTAGAGTCCACTCTTCGCTAGAGTGAAGCAGAAGCCAGGACCGTATGTATGGGCACTTGTATAGACAATTTTTAAACAGGTTAAGTTTACTTAAATTAATACATTAAAATAAATTGATACCATACAGATTTAAAACCGCTTTGCACCAATTTTATAACAGAGGAGTAAGTTACCATGAGATAACAAGTTATAATCTGTATTAGACCAGTAACCGTGCCCTTCTCATAGCCTGTGGCAAGCAAATTAAAACAACTAAACACCGACCTGCGCATGCCCCTGGGCAGGTACCGCAGGTCAGTCACTGCCATCGCTCACATGACAGCCCTTTTAGCGTAAGGGCCACAAGACCATAGGTCCAGGCAAAAGCAAGCGTGGTCCTGAGTGGGGAAAGAACTCCCCCTGTAAGCACGTTCAAAATCTCCACATAAAAAGCCAGGGCAAGTTAGAGGCGATGCTTAGCCCAGCTCCTGCTCTGCACAGAAGTTTTCATGCTTAGAGACTCATTTAGGTAAAAATGACACCAAGGTGGATGCAGAGAGTTGTTTGTTTGTTTTTTTTAAAGGATGAAGGCAAACTGAACGATAAGTTGTGAGGAAATAACAAATGACCGCTGGCATGTTTCTCACACCATGCTCTGAGTTACTGTAGGTACTGCTGTATCTGAGCTCGGCAGCCAGCCGGCTTCAGCAGCCACAGCAATCTCTACTGTAGCGCAACAGACAAGGCAAATCTCTTTTCTAGCCTTTAACATCAAGGTCGTCAAGTTGTATCAAGATGCATCTCATTTGCCTCTCTAAGTCTGAAGAAACTATTTTGCACTGTTTATTAATACGGGTAAAATCCAATGCAGTTGAGGACCCGCTATCCTCCACAGAACACTTACTGTTAGCTAGCCAGGTTTATTTCTCCTACAACTCCGATTTCACATTCTTTACCCTCACAGACTGCAGGTGTTGAGCAGGTTCAGACCAAAAGAATTTGCTACCCATGTAGCTTCTAAGTAAGCCATGCCAAAAGAGGGAAGAATAAACTGGTGTATAACGATACACGCTTCCTCATGGATCTCAGAATCTGTGAAGTTTCAAGGCTGCTTCTCTTCCTATCTAATTCTCCTAGCTAAAAGTACCCATTAGGAACACCATCGAGTTTCCTCTGTTCCCCCTCTATCGTGAATTTTAGTAGAGGATTAATATGCCTTTCAGCTGTAATTTAAATTGCACGTTATTTTCAGCATCTTACGAAGGACAGATTTTTACTAGTAGTATCCCAAGGTAGCTGATACTTTCTGTTTCCCTCTGCCTGAATCGAGTTCCTAACGGAGCAGGAGGAGCTAGAGTCAGTGTTTGGGCCATATAATAAGTCATAGATGCTGACAAGATAAACCTTCAGGGGCATGCTTTCCAGAGACCACCAAATAAAAATCTTCGGAACAAATCAATATGCTTCAAGCAGTCAATACTACTTCTACAATTGCTTCTATTCCCTATTAAAATGTTTAAAGGTTAAATTAGTCTCATAAATTCTGCGATTCACAATGCAATACACAAATACCGTCAGCTTCAGTTTGTGATTTGCGAGCTTTTAAGCTAATCGAAGTCAGACTGAACTACTCTGTGTCAGAGAAGTGCCTTGCATCTTAGTTTTCAAAACGATGAGCACTATCCTTCATTTTCCTACAGAAGACCTTTTTCTTGTATTATTTAAACAGGGCTTTGCATTCAGGACTTCAGAAGAGGAACTGACATTTCCTTCTGGCACTGCTTCCTTAAAACCCTGTATAAGCAAACGTCATCCCTAATGCACGTTCCCTAGTGCAGCATATTACTGCATCGCAAGTGCGTGGTGGGAAGATGTATGAGCAGAAGGTGGCAATAGAGCATTGAATCAAAACCTGTGTACATTTTATTCATAATTAGATGCTTGCTGTCACCACAAAACACACACATACGCACAGGTCATACATCTCCACTGAGAACACACAGCATGATTTAAGCATGATTTCTTATGGCTACATTACTCTTGGGTAAAAGTAAATGTAAGAAAAGTACCTTTCTCCTCGGGTAGCTGACATAATGACAAGGCTTTCCTAACCACTTCAGTATGCTGCCTACATGGTTCCCTACATCTGCCAGAAAAATACTGAAAACAGGTTTTTGTGCAGTTTGTCAATAGAAAAATTTATTATAAGCCCATGTACTTCCAGCTGAAAAGCCAAGTTTTAAGCACCTTAGAGCTACAGTTGGAAAGTGTTATTACATTTTATACAACAACATTCCCCTTTATTTCTAAATAGTCATCTCTTGAGCACTGGTGGAAAGTGTTCGGAAAACATCATTTCAGTCTTTCCAAAATGAAAAATGTTTTGGTTAAACACTTAACTGTTAACCAGGTAACCACACAGAAGTTAAGCTCACCCAAAGTTTGCAGTTAAGCTTGTAAACATCAGCCCGTCAATACCCAAAACTGACATTTCTTGCTGCTTTGTAGAGAGTCTTCTCGAATCCATAAGGATTATCTCAAATTCCCTTTTTCATTAGAAACAGGTCCTGATTTGCAGCCTTTAACCAAAGGCAGAAAAGAACAACTACTATTATTATTATTATTATTTATTTTAATTGCTATTCTTAGGAAAGGAGGGAGGGCATCG